>NC_069377.1:6666666-6969696 GCF_021730395.1 Mercenaria mercenaria | reverse complement strand
ATTTCCTTTTTCAAATGTCTTAAAGTAAACTTGGGTTTTGGTGGAAGTAGGTGTTCGTTAGTTTGATAAAATTTTATTCGAGAATCAACAATGTTAAAAATATTTCGTTTCCAAGACGTTAATGCATTGGGATCAGGGTTCTCACGACGACACCATTTAACACAAAAGGTTTCGATGGATTCCGCAATCTGACCACGACAAGCATCAAAATCAATAGTTGAAGAAATTCTATATTTAGGTCCTTTAAAGAATAAATTACGAATACGTTTGTCTTTAATAATATCAAAATTACCAGTGATAACATGACCTGCATCTGAATAGCAAAATTTTGAGTTTTAACATTCGCAGTAAGAAGGGGTATTTGTTTGAACATCTAAGTCGGAAACAATTTTATTGTAATTGAACATAACATTTCTTACAGGTGTTTTATATTTATAACAGATAATAGGAACTTCGGAGTTTCTGAAATATTTAGGCACAGAATCAATGACACGTTTATCACGAAATATACTGGGTACATCGATGAAGTCAATAGCTTTATTCATGAAATAAATTTTAAGAAAATGTCTCTCATGATCAGATTTGGTGTCAATATGTGGACGGAGAACGTGTTGTGTGTAAGAGTGAATAAGATATGATACAGAGTAAAACGGATCTGTTTGAATAACATACTGGTCCGCTACCTCGTCTAGCTTTTTAAGAGGATGTGAGACGACAAAGCATTGAATGTCTACCAGAGTTTGAAAGAATTAAATCGAGGTCTGCAACAGATATATTGACCTTAGATTTGCGCTTAACATTACCATTTCGTCTAATTCCATGAGACCTAGATTTACGTTTCCTAATATTTAAAATAGAAAAGATATCGATATCAGGGTTTTTAGAGATATTACCTTCCTGATAAATATTATCATTTTAGCCCAACGGAAACGGTGACTGTAAAATTTTAATCCATTTGAATTCTGCTACATGTCTGGCTTTAATTTAAAACTAGATGTGGAATTTGTATCATATACGATTTGCTCTACTGGCTGCATTGTTACCTGATCAAATGTATGGCCAGATTTACGAAAGTGTTGGTATAAAAATGTAGTAAACTTGTTCCGACTACGCATTTTATATGAAAGCTCACGGAAACGAATGTTTAAAGAACGCCCAGTTTGGCCAACATACTGAATACAAATGGGGTGCGTTTCAAGTAAACCTTCTTTTGCGTTTCTCTCCACTATATGAAAAATGGACTTATACCGTTCTGGTTTTAACCCCTCGATATCAGTATTACAGATAAACATGTTCTGGCTGTTGTTGTGGTTCGGTAACAACAGCTGGAGCATGGTATATATGAGTACTATAGATAACCATGCTCCGACTTTTATAATGGTTTGGTAATAACATATACAGCATGGTATGATTCTGATACAGACAATGCTCCAGCTGTTGTAACACAACCATGACAACAGTTGGTGCCTAATTATCTTTAGTAAGTACTGAAACAGATGCTCCGGCTGTTGGTACCGGACCATGACAACATTCAGAGCATGTTTATCTATAGTACTGATACAAACAATGATCTAATTGTTGTTACACAACCATGAGAATAGTTGGGTCCTGAGTATCTATGGTACTGATACTGACCGTACTCTAGCTGTTGTTACACAAACATGACAACAGTTGCCGCCTGTTTATCTATAGTACTAATATAGACGATTCTCTAGCTGTTGTAACACAACCATTATAACATTTTGGGCCTGGTTGTCTATAGTCCTGGTACAAACCATGCTCTAGCTGTTGTTACACAACCACGACAACACTTGGGGCCTGGTTACAGTACAGAAGGAAACCATGCTCTATCTGTTGATACTGGTCAATGACAACAGTCGGAGCATGTTTGTCTATTGTACTGATACAGAACATGCTCTAGCTTTTGCTACCGGACCATGACAACAGCCGAAGTAGGTTTATTTTATTGATACAAACCATGCTCTAGCTGTTGTTACACAACCACGACAATAGTTGGGACCTGGTTATCTACAATACTGATACAGATCATGCTGTAGCTGTTGTTACTGGATCATGACAACAACCGGAGATTATTTATATATAGTACTGATACATACCATGCTCCAGCTGTTGTAACGCAACCTTGACAATTCTTGGGGCCTGTTTATTTATAGTACTAATACAGACCATACTCTACCTGTTCTAACACAACCATGAGAACAGTTGGGACCAGGTTATCATAAGCAATGATACAGACCATGCTCCGTCTATTGGTTCCGGACCATGACAACAGTCAGAGCATGTTAACCTATAGTACGGATACAGATCATGCTTTTACTTCATTTTACTTATTTTGTTGGGTTTAACGTAGCACCGAAACAATCATAGGTCATATGGCGACTTTCCAGCTTTGATGGTGGAGGAAGACCCAAGGTGCCCTTCCGTGCATTATTTCATCACAAGCGGGGACCTGGGTAGAACCACCGTTCTTCCGTAAGCCAGCTTGATGGCTTCCTCACATGAAGAATTCAACGCCCCGCGTTAGGCTCGAACCCACATCGATCATGCTCTTACTGTTGTTACACAACCATGACAACAGTTTGGGCCTTGCTATCTATAGTACTGGTACAGAAGATGCTCCATCTTTTGTAACAGAACCATGAAAACAGTTGGGCCCTGGTTACATTTAGTGCTAGCTGTTGTTACATAGCCATGAAAACAGTTGGGGCCTGGTTATTTATAGTATTGATACAAACAATGCTCTGTCTGTTGTTACCAGTCCATGGCAACAGCCGGGACATCTTTATCTATTGTACTAATATAGACCTTGCTCAAGCTGTTGCTTCTGGACCATGACAACAGCCGTAGCAGGTTATTGTACTGATACAGACCATCCTCTGGCTGTTGTAACACAGCCATGGGGGAAGTTGGGTCCTAGGTATCTACAGTGCTAATACAGACCATGCTGTAGCTGTTGTAACCGGACCATGACAACAGCCGTAGCTTGTTCATCTATAGTACTGATACAGATCTTGATGATAAGTTATACCCATACATTTGCCTTTTACTGGAATCCTCTTGACTTCTGACAACTGACCGGATGTTGACATTAAATCTATCGCTCTTTTTTCTGGAATCGTTACTGCAATATGATCCGGCCGAGACATTTCGGCAATATCCCATGGTTTAAAGTTAAGTACTTTCTCTTCTATGACAGCTTTACTCTGAATGTCTACAACTTTAAGCTTCCTGTTACTGTTATCAGCCAGCACCAGTTTGTTAGAGGATAAGACAGCACATCCTGTGATAATGCAGACAAACGTATCTGTCTTTGTTTTTATATTCATTTCTTCTTTATGTGTTAAGGTATCAAATATTTTCTTCGTCACCGGAGAGACCAGACTAGAAGAGAGATTTAGCTTCCCAAATGTGTCGTGTTTAGACAACATGTTTTCAAAATCAGTATTACGTTTAAATGAGTATTGCATATCTGACTTTGCTAAATGTTCAGCTGCCTTCTTTACTTCATCTGACTTTATTTTGCATTCAGCTCGTTTAATGTTGATGTATAGTTGCCCGTTTTGCCGCGCATTTTTATCAGCTTGTAGACTTGACTGCAATTTCTTGATTTCAGTAGAAATACTGGCACATTCATCAACTACCTTCTGAATTATTTTTTTATCGTTGGATTTCTTTTTGTCAGCATCTTTCTGAATATCTTGCTGAAGTTCATCTAGGCGTTCATTTATTTCTTTTCGAAATTTGAGGATTTCCTTGATAATACCAGCATGGCAATTATCTATCTCTTTATCCCTTACTTCAGCTTTCTTCAAAACATCTTCTGCTTCTTTCATTTTCTCTTTTAATTTCTTCATGATATCCATGTATTCCTCGCTCTCCCCTATACCTGCACATTTGTCAGGTATGTAGTCAATCTTACATGTCCTGTGATCCAAGATGACGCAGTCATTACAGCCAAGCGCCTTGTGTGTTGGACAGAAAAATTTAATTATTTCCTTTTTATGTACTGAACATTTTTCTGTGCATTCATCAGAATCTTTACTGGTACTGGCATGTTTACCAACGTTGTCTTTATCAAGAAGTTGATGACTTCGCGAGGCTTTTGTCCTCTTGTGATACTCAAAGCAAGTTTTGCATAGATATTCCTGGCATTCCACACAAAATCCGTGAGCTGCTACATGCTGACCAATGGTAAGACAAGGCTGACAACTGTGGTCAAAGTCCTCTGCTGACCCTAGTGATATTGAGCCTTGAAAATCTGACAATTTGCGTCCTGACACTGCCATTTCTGAAATAGAAAAGAAGTTTTAAGATGACAGAATTCGTGACGGACGAACTATTTTTCCAGTCAACTTTGTATCAATATAATGTAATAACAGTATTTCTTGATGTGTGTTTATCTTCCAATAAAAAAAATCTCTTTTAAAAGACTTTGGTAGACCTGGGTTTGGGCTAAGATATATTTTGCTGTATGTAAATATCTTGTGTGTGTGTGTGTATACTGTTTTGCTCTATTTTCAGGACAGTGACTAAGGCGTTTCATGTCAATCAGATTGGCACTGCTTAAGTTATGGCCAAAATTATGGAATTCCATAAACGACAGCGTCCTGCTTACGGCGCTCTGCTTACTGTGCATATTTTATAGCAAAACCATCAAAACATTCCGAATATTGTGCTGACGTCACAACAAACGACAGCGTCCTGCTTACTGCCCACTGCCTACTGCGTCCTGCCTACTGCCTACTGCTTACTGTCCACTGCTTATTGCTTACTGCTTACTGCCCACTGCTTATTGCGTACTGTTTGGCACTCTTGTTACTAGTTGGTTGTTACTGTTACTCATGATTTATAAATAAATTATTTCTTAAAAGATATAATTTTTCATTTAATAAGCGATTTCCGGTTGCTTAAAGTGAACGTAGGATTAGACATGTTTAAAATTGCAAAACAGTGTGAAACAAGCTCGTACTTTAAGAAAATGCCGTCCAGTCGAATTCCACTATTATGGCCCTAATACCTTAATAGAAATTCCTTTTTTTTGAAAATATACGATGGCTAACGGGCAAAAGAAAGTAGATCTACCTTAGAACATTCACAGACAAGGTTTTAATTTCTGGGTAGGTTACATCAGGAATCTTACATAATCTAATACATCATGGTTACGAGTAGTTACCGCTATTTAAATACAATGTAGTACATTGATTGAATGAGTCATTCAAAAGTTTCAGACTGTCAAAGGCGGATGGTCGTAAGATTTCCACGTAACGGCGCAGTAAGCAGTAGGCAGAAAGCAGGACGCTGTAAGCAGTACTCAGTCAGCAATAGGCAGTAAGCAGTAAGCAGGACGCTGTCGTTCATGGAATTCCATACAAAACCAGAGTACATACTTTTCCCGAATTGAACCATACCTTTGTAAATAAATTTTAAAAATGAATAAAAGCACTTAAATGAAATCCTATCTTTTGCCACGATATTTGCATCTAAAATCCTAGTAACTTGAAAGTGCATGGCTTAACATTGTTTGAAGACATATGATTCTGTAGTATTATGCTAGTCAATTTCTTCTATGACTAGAGCTGACGAATGAAAATCATTTGATAAAAGTATCTTTAGATATTTTATAGGACTGTAATTTCTAAGTCGTCGTTCAGTTAATACTGGATATTGTATCGTTCAGTTAATACTGAATATTGTAGACTGTATAGAATTCTTGTTCTCTTGATGATCTTGAAATGTCTCTTAGAATAAAAGACCTAAATTTTGATGGCCACATTGTTTTGGCGGAGAAATTCTGTCATTTCTGTGTCATTTATCTTCTGACATTTGATTTAAAGGTAGTAAATCGGATTTTGACCAAGTAACAGATTTATTTGAAACTTTAAAAATATTCAATGCGCACCTTTCACAAAACATATTTTATTCTTACTTTAAGGAAAGTTTTTTTAGAAAGTTTATTGGCATTTGTATTTATGAATAAAAGATTACAATACTTTTACGAAACTTGTATATTCATTTAAGAAGTGTGTTGGCTTTACTTATAACCAAAGTGGTGTGGTAATAATGTTTTAAGGCACTGTAGAAATTTATTGACAATCGTAGTTATGAATGTGTGCTTAAGAGTAAAAGATTATAATAGTATTATGAAACTAGACTTATTCTTTTATTCATTTAAGAAGTGTGTTTACTTTACTTATACCCAAAGTGGTGTGGTAATAATTTACTTATTTTTCGCAGCATTTAAGCGTTATTCAGACTTTAAAATAACCCTAATTGATGGTTTTAAAAGGACTCCTGGCTTTTACTTGAAATAATTAGGTCAATGGTGCCGGTCATGTTGATCATTTAATCTCGCAACCAAACTGTAAAATCAACGTTCTGGCTAGTGCAAATTACGATATCCGCATTGAATATGTAACCCGAGCCGATCCGGGGTCTATGACAAAAACTAACCAAAAAAGGATTATATACTCGCGGTTTGGTTTACTTGTCATCCCATGTACCCGGCGTAGTCGAGTTCGTGATAGATTAAGCGTAAAATATGTTTTTAAATTTATATGTTTTGCTTCATCATAAATAGATCTAGTTTGCACGTCTGGACATGTTTTAGAAAAACACATACAAATTATTAATGTGTAAAAAGAAAACAAACGTTTACCCATTTATCCTGAACGTTAATATTTGATTATGAATATACATGTAACATTCCACAACATTGATACCTTTTTATTAAAGCAGATTAGATAGAAACTTTTGTTTTCTCCTCTCTCCGTTCTGTTTTTGTGAAATTCTATTTTACTTCCTTTAGGAGAAAATGTCTATAAATACAATGTTCTAGATACATAAGGGAAGTAATCATAATTATTTGGTGACTTGTATCATACCAAAGTTATCGCCCTTTAACCGCAAATGCATGCTAAAAGATTATCGCCACATAGACTCACAAATAAAAGTTAAAAATATTTTAACTAAAGATTTTTTCCACTTTCGTCCCTACATAGCCTTATTCCTCGGAAAATACACATAACCAATCTTTAAACAAATTGATACATCAATTAAGTTGTCACAAATATCACTTGACGATGAATGTAATGACTGTTGCAAACTAGTTCGGGTATCATTTATTTATTTGAGTTTGTTTTCAAATTATCCTCCACATATGTCTTATATATTCCTCTAACTAAGAGCTTTCTAATGACAGCGTGCTTGGCTTTAAGAGACCGTCCAACATAAAACTTGTTAACATACAATATCTGTACCAAAATGTTCTAAATTGAAACTAGATATGTGTCCCGTATGTAGTTCCTTTCATAAAAAGATTAAAGTTAACGTATAATATGTTCTTAAGTATGTTTGTCCTTTATCATGAATAGTTTGCACGTTTGGACATGTTTTTTGCAAAACATACAAATTATCAATGTGTAAAAAGAAAATAAACGTTTACCCATTAATCCTGAACGTTAATACTTTGATTATAATTAAACATTTAACTTTCCACAACATCAATACCTTTTTATTAAAGCAGATAAAAAAGAAACTTTGTTTTCTCCTCCCTCCGTTCTGATTTTGTGAAATTCTATTTTACTTCCTTCCGGAGAAAATATCTATAAATACAATGTTCTAGATATATAAGGGATGTAATGATAATTATTAGGTGACTTGTATCATACCAAAGTTATCGCCCTCTAACCACAAATGCATAAAAAATACAAATAAATGCTAAAAAATGAATCGCCCTTTCTCTACAAATACACAGACAAACAAATAAAAGTAAAAGATATTTTAGTAAAGTTTTTTTTCCACTTCCGTTCCTACATACCCTTATTCCTCGGAATATACACATAACCAATCTTTAAACAAATGGATACATCAATTGTTGTCACAAATATCATTTGACGATGAAAATAATGTGACTGTTGCAAATTTGTTTGGACATCATTTATTTATTTCAGATTTTTTATCAAATTATTATCCGCATTATCTTCTATACCTTTTAACCAAGAGTGTCTAATGACATCGCGCTTGGCTGTTTGAGACGGCCTAACATAACATTAGTTCACATACAATATCTGTAATTGAAAAAAAGGTGGCAATCCTGAAAATAAACGGGGGTTTATAAGCGGTGTCAAGGGGTAAAACCCCTGTATGGGGGTCACTTGGGGGTGGGGTCGGTGTCCCCCGGTTTTAATATAAGCAAATACACAGAATCAGCACCTTGTGGTGAGCAAATTCTGTCAGATATATAGATATATGCCGTCCCCGCACATAAAATTCTCCTTGGATTTACGTCGAAGTCAACGTAAATTATCTCATCCCTGTTGAACATTTTGTTCTGATTTTGGCGCCATTTTTGCAAGATTGTTACCACGTTTTCATCCTAAAATATCTTCGATCATCGGACCATAATATACGCTGTTCCGTAAAAACACATTTATTTATGTATAATCGGATGCAACGAATAAGGGAAGACAACACTTTATCAATATTATCCATTAACGTCTGGGTTTTGGCGACTTTCACAAGCCGTGCACATAGTATTGGTGATACCCAGTTTTCCATCAAAACAAAAGCTCAACGGATTTATATCGATCTCAAAACTGATCTTGACTTCTTGAAAAATTAGAGATTTGTTTTTAATTACGAATTTGTTTTGTCCGATATTTTTCACTCGAACTGCCGAATTCCTGTACGTTTAGCTCAGCTGACATTATAAATATAACTAATTTTATGACAACTAGTGAATATTTAGGACTACCTTCATTAAGACATCCTAAGAATACAAGGCAGTCTTAAAGACAGCTAAATCCCCCGCCGATGTTAAGGATAGTGAAAGGGTCGATGGTATTGAATGGAGGCATTGACCTTGTAAAGTATATTTTATGGTCCTTGTATGACCCAAGATTCATGAACATCCTTCAAAGGGTTTAAGAGATACCGAGCGGACACAAAATGGAAGGCCCAAACCTTTGACTTGGCCTTGAGCCGACATGGTTGACTCATGTGTTCTGCACATCGTCTTCATGAGGTGATCATTTTAGATACAGCACGGACACGAAATAAAAGGTTCAAACTTTTGACCTCAAGTTGCGACCTTGACCTTGAGCCGACGCGGCTGACTCATGAATTCTGCACATCGTCTTGATGAGGTCATCATTTGACCCAAGTTTAATGAAAATCCTTCAAGAGGTTTAAGAGATACAGAGCGGACACAAAATGTTACGGACAGACGGAAGGACGGAAGGTTGGATGGAGACCATTCCTATAACCCCACTACACTCGGTGTTGGGGATTATAAATATAAATATATTCATGCAGAATTACATCCAATACTTTCAGTTAGTCAAAAAGAGGCATGAATGAAATTTTCTTAGTATTTCCACTGCCACCAAAGATGAAGTTCCAGAAACAGAAGTGTCCAAAAACCGTTGTTTTAATATTTTATTAAACAAACGAATGATACAAATTCAGTACAAGTTTTACAAAAAATAACATGCATGTTATACAATATCACTGCTAAATAAATAAAGTAATTGCTTATCAAGCTATATATGGCTATAAAAAAGGAAAATGTGATCAGTTATCCAATGACACATTTTTTGTTTTTTCTTAAAAGACAGCGTTGTATCTAGTATTTTAGTTGAAACTGAATACAAGTAGATAAAAAATCTATATTTCTTAAGGGTGCAGAATGGCCAAGTACGTTTGTAAATGGTGCTGACTAGGGCATTGGCGAGGTCACCTAATTACAGCAAGTACCTGCTCATAGATTGAATGTCACAGAATACGCATGATAAAATACTTAACTATAAGAAACAATATAGCCTCCTATTCTTAGAACTTTGTAATGTCTTTAGCTGACACAAAATCTAGTACAGGACTGAAGACAAATGTTGGCAGTAGACCAAGCTGTGCAGCAGATATCGACTGATATTTAACATTAGTAGATAACCTGTTACTGACTATATAAGTTGGTCTAGTACTAAATTATTAAAGTACTATCCATCGGCAGGTTACCCAGTACCTAGGCACTCGTACAAACCCTAGTTCCAACCACCAGAATATTTCTCACTGAGTGACACGTTAATAGACTGTTAAAAAAAAGTTCCTCTGATGAAACAAAAAAGGTAAAACATTATGTTCAACAATTGTGTAAATATCCCAATTTGAAAGTATTGTTTTACAATAACGAATCCAGCTAGTACAAATTGTACAATTAAACGAGCTCTTATGACAAAAAAAAATCATTAAAAGGAAAACAAAAATGTCAATTCAAAAAAGAAAAAGAAAATAAACATTACATCGAACGATAAATTCATCTGACATAAAATGAATGCATCTGTAGTGACATGAAATCACTGTGATCAATAAATGAGATTCCATTACTATCTACAATAAACTAGCAAATTCAATAATTGTTATTCTCAATGAAATGTACCTCTTGTCTAGATCAGTTTTAAAAAACAAGAGGACCATGATGGTCCTGAATCGCTCACCTATCCCCACATGACTCAGTGTTGAACTGAGTATGACGTCGTTATTTCTATTATTTGACATAGTGACCTGGTTTTTGAGCACATGACCTAGATATCATCAAGATAAAAAATTCTGACCAATTTTCATGAAAATCCATTGAAAAATATGGCCTCTAGAGAGGTCACAAGGTTTTTCTATTATTTGACCTAATGACCTAGTTTTTGAAGGCACGTGACCCACTTTTAAACTTGACCTAGATATCATCAAGATGCACATTCTCACAAATTTTCATGAAGATCTTGTAAAAAATATGGCCTCTAGAGAGGTCACAAGGTTTTTCTATTTTTCGATCTACTGCCCTAGTTTTTGACCGCACATGACCCAGTTACGAACCTGACCTAGATATCATCAAACTGAACATTCTCAACAATTTTCATGAAGATCCATTGAGAAATATGGCCTCTAGAGAGGTCACAAGGTTTTTCTATTTTTTGACCTACTAACCTAGTTTTTGACCCCACGTGACCCAGTTTCGAACCTGACCTAGATATCATCAAGGTGAACATTCTGACCAATATTCATGAAGATCTCATGAAAAATATGGCCTCTAGAGACGTCACAAGGTTTTTCTATTTTTAGATCTACTGACCTAGTTTTTGACCCCACGTGACCCGGTTTCGAACCTGACCTAGATATCATCAAGGTGAACATTCTGACCAACATTCATGAAGATCTCATGAAAAATATGGCCTCTAGAGAGGTCACAAGGTTTTTCTATTTTTAGATCTACTGACCTAGTTTTTAACCCCACGTGACCCAGTTTCAAAATTAACTTAGATATCATCAAGGTAAACATTCTGACCAATTTTCATGAAGATCCATTGAAAAATATGATCTCTAGAGAGGTCACAAGGTTTTTCTATTTTTAGACCTACTGACCTAGTTTTTGATTGCACGTGACCCAGTTTCGAACTTGACCTAGATATCATCAAGGTGAACATTCTGACCAATTTTCATGAAGATCCATTGAGAAATATGGCCTCTAGAGAGGTCACAAGGTTTTTCTATTTTTAGACCTACTGACCTAGTTTTTAATCCCACATGACCCAGTTTCAAACTTGACCTAGATATCATCAAGGTGAACATTCTGACCAATATTCATGAAGATCTCATGAAAAATATGGCCTCTAGAGAGTCACAAGGTTTTTCTATTTTTAGATCTACTGACCTAGTTTTTAACCCCACGTGACCCAGTTTCGAACTTGACCTAGATATCATCGAGGTGAACATTCTGAACAATTTTCATGAAGATCCATTGAGAAATATGGCCTCTAGAGAGGTCACAAGGTTTTACTATTTTTAGACCTAATGACCTAGTTTTTGACCCCACGTGACCCAGTTTCGAACTTGACCTAGATATCATCAAGGTGAACATTCTGACCAATATTCATGAAGATCTCATGAAAAATATGGCCTCTAGAGAGGTCACAAGGTTTTTCTATTTTTAGACCTACTGACCTAGTTTTTTGACCCCACGTGACCCAGTTTCGAACTTGACCTAGATATCATCAAGGTGAACATTCTGACCAATTTTCATGAAGATCTTGTGATATATATGGCCTCTAGAGAGGTCACAAGGTTTTTCTATTTTTAGACCTACTGACCTAGTTTTTGAAGGCACGTGACCCAGTTTCGAACTTGACCTAGATATCATCAAGATGAACATTCTGACCAACTTTCATAAAGATCCCATGAAAAATGTGACCTCTAGAGTGGTCACAAGCAAAAGTTTACGGACGCACGGACGGACGACGGACGACGGACACCGCGCGATCACAAAAGCTCACCTTGTCACTTTGTGACAGGTGAGCTAAAAACTACTGTCACTGCAGATTTGATCAAAGAAATGCAAGTATTAAATATACAGACTTGTAGATAAAAAGGTGTCTTATGTTTGTTGCGCTAGCGATTCATGTTTAATTTGCCGATCCTATTCTGTCCTTCATTACGCATGAACACTGACAAAAAAGTGTCATTATTTACATATATTTACGTTATATTTCCTTTCCATTTGTAAACAATATTATATTATAAAACTGCACACATTTTGTTGCATTTAGCATTAAAATCAGCTTCTCGGCCATTCTGTTCACCAGACAAAACAAGTGTAATATAGGAGGACATCGTCAAAACAGTGGCCCGTTATCACTATGCACCGATGAAACTTTCACGCCTTTCCTTGCTGTTCATATAAAATGAATGCCATAATTTTCAATGGAAAAGAATATGGCGGATGTAAATATTCAAATCTGAAAGTCAGCATGGCACATTCTTTTCACAAACCAAACTTATACACTTTGGTAAAAATGTCACAAAACTTATCTAAATCTAGACCAAAGTGCAGTTATGGTGAAATACAAACAGATATGCTGTAGTGAACTACAGTAAATGGTGTGAACTGAAATTTCAGCAAATTTAGAAACTGGTTACTCAGTTTTAATTTATTCTAAATTTTCAGTTACAAATAACTGCACTGAATTGCTTTAAATTCATATCAAACTTGACTTAACTTTAAATAAACAGCTGGTATTTCATTTTATCGTTAATGCTACCACAAAAATTCACAACCACTCTAAGTATTTCATCTTTGTCTTTTAATTCATACCAATCTTAACATAGCTGCATGTAAAAACCTGGTGTCTCGTTTGAGTTTTAATTTTATCACAAAAAATCACAACCACTATAATAATACATGTTTAATATCAAACCGAAAAGCTTCCAAAAAAGCAAATTTTAAGATTTGAGTTACCAAATTAACATGTAATAAAATTCTTAAAATTGAACATAGATAAATGAAAACAAATTTACAAAGTAATCATATTAAACAATATTTGTAAGCTAACAATTATGCTAAGGGAGGTAAAGTTCACATAATTTAAGGAATGTCTAAAGCCTCCAAACACTAAAATATCTGCAACACATATCAGCTATCATTACAAAACTATTATAAATGAAATGAAGATTCTTCGTTACAAATAAGCCGGGCCACGAGAAAACCAACATAATGGTTCCTCTAATTGCAATAGGCTTTGAAAGCGAACAGCATGGATCCTGACCAGACTGCGAGGATGCGCAGGCTGGCCTGGATCCATTCTGGTCGCAAACGCACTATGTTGGTTTTCTCGTGGGGTGGCTCAAATGTTCACTCCTTTTAGAAGACAAAAATCATAAGCAAACAGGTACAGTTCACAAAATTTATGGAATGTCTCAAGCCTTTAAACACTAAAAAATCTGCAACATATATCAGCTATCAATACCAAACTATTACAAATGAAATGGAAAATGCATAGGTGTTTTAATATAGCATCAATTATACAAAAAATTACAAATGAGCCGTGCCATGGGAAAACCCACATAGTGGCTTTGCGACCAGCATGGATCCAGACCAGCCTGCGCATCCGCGCAGTCTGGTCAGGATCCATGCTGTTCGCTAATGGTTTCTCTAACTGCAGTAGGCTTTAAAAGCGAACAGTATGGATCCTGACCAGACTGTGCGGATGTGCAGGCTGGTCTAGATCCATGCTGGTCGCAAACCCATGTTAATTTTCTCATGGCATGGCTCAAATTATGTAGCATCTGTAACCGAGTACCTACTTTTCTTTCTCAAAGGCACACTTTTCTTTTTGCTGTAGCTTAAAGACTACAAATATATTGCTAATTTAACTAAAAAAAGAACCTTGTGCTGGAAAGGGTTTCAAGATCAATTCTATTTAACTTCATTTTTTTCTCTTTTTTTTTTTTCTTTTTCAACGTCACACCAACACATCTACGAGCCACTTTCTTTTATTTCTTTACAGATTCATACGCACAATACAGGAATCACTGCCATGTATAATGTAAGAGTTGATTTAACTTAAAGACATATTGTCAATTTGTTGGGTTTTTTTAATGTTATGGAAAAAATTTCTGAATACTATCTATAAACTTAAATTGTAATATTTCACAACAATATCACTGCGATACATTATGAAAAAAAAAACACATTTTATTTAGTCCGAAAAAAACAATTGTGGCTCAGACTATCCACTCAAATTTGAAGCACATAGCTCTTTGAATTTCATTATAAAATGAATTTCTGTGGCTTGGACACTTTGAAATTATATAATCCTCATAGCACTCTTACCTCATCAAGTATTTTGGAAGATTACATTAGCCTTCTTGGAAGGTTTGGGAGTTCAGGGTAAAGATCAATACACTTAAAACCCTACCCACCACAAGGCCCGGAGATTTATAACTATTAAAACAAGAGCACCACCTTGCGGGTGCTGACGCTCATCTGATTTTTTTTGTGTGATAGAAATATTGTCCTACCCGTGATTTTCTAAGTCTAAAAAGGGCCATCATTCTTGCAAAAAGCAGGATAGAGTTATGTTTTTTGATGTACAGTGTCCACTTATGATGGTGAAAAACTGTTGAAAGTTTTAAAGCAATAGCTTTGATAGTTTATGAGAAAAGTTGACTTAAACATAATACTCAACCAAGAAAATGATTTTCTAAGTCCAAAAGGGGCAATAATTATTGCAAAAATCAGGATGGAGTTACGCTGCTTGCTGTACAGGGTCAGCTTATGATGGTGAACAAGTGTTGCAAGTTTCAAAGCAATAGCTTTGATAGTTTAAGAGAAAAAGTTGACCTAAACATAAAACTTAACCAAGAAATCTGATATTTTCTAAGTCCAAAAGGGGCCATAAATCTTGCAAAAAGCAGGATGGAGTTATGTTTCTTGCTGTACAGGGTCAACTTATGATGGTGAACAAGTGCTGCAAGTTTTAAAGCAATAGCTTTGATAGTTTAGGATAAAAGCTGACCTAAACATAAAACTTAACCAAGAAAACTGATTTTCTAAGTCCAAAAGGGGCAATAAATCTTGCAAAAAGCAAGATGGAGTTATGTTTCTTGCTGTACAGGGTCAGCTTATGATGGTGAACAAGTATTCCAAGTTTCAAAGCAATAGCTTTGACAGTTTGGGAGAAAAGTTGACCTAAACATAAAACTTAACCAAGAAATCTGATATTTTCTAAGTACAAAAGGGGCCATAAATCTTGCAAAAAGCAAGATGGAGTTATGTTTCTTGCTATACAGGGTCAGCTTATGATGGTGAACAAGTATTCCAAGTTTCAAAGCAATAGCTTTGATAGTTTAGGAGAAAAGCTGACCTAAACATAAAACTTAACCAGGCAACGCCGACGCAGACGCCGACGCCGACGCCGACGCCGACAACCGCTCAAGTGATGACAATAACTCATCATTTTTTTTCAAAAAATCAGATGAGCTAAAAAGTAATTATAAAAAATACATTATATATACAGTTATATGTTTGCTCAGGAAGCTTTGGCACTATAATACTTGTTACTGGTTTTGTACATGTATGTTTTACTGTATCATGTAATGAAAATATCTTAAAAACCTGCCAGTGTTAATAATCTACATACCATTATTTTCCCTAATTAGTATTCCCCCTCCCCCACCCCCAAAGCCCTAATAAATGCACCCATCACATATTTTCCAAAACAATTTTTTTTTTTACATATCTTAATTTATAAGCGAGTATCAGCACTATGGTACAGCAATAATTTTTAAAATGCATTAATCATAAGTGAGATTTATAGCTTTTATTTACTAAAAAATGCCAGAAAAAATTAGGGTCATAATTAACAACCTCCTTTTGCAAAATTTAATGCCCTTGGAGGCATTAATAAGGGAATATACGTTAACTGTCAGTTAGGTTTTCTGTACATAAACCATAGGTTTGGAAGTCTGAAACTTTCCAATTTAAATTCCATTATACAACAGATCTGTGTAAACAAAGTTTCCTTTTCACATCATCATTTTTAAACAAGAACATACATGACAACAGTCACACTCTTGAAGACGCAACAAATCTCGAAAAGCTCTATACTATTCCGTCCTCAATTTCATAAAAGAAGCATACATTAAAAAATAAAGACAATAAGAGAAAAAGAAATTCTGGACCTCAGAAGCTTATCACTGTCTTTTATACTGGCATATATTGGTTCTATTTTTATATACTCCACAAAACAAAAAGTACTACACAAGTATTGCTGTAAATCTAACAAACTGACGAAAAAAATGAACACATTAATTTTCTTGTTAATCTCTCTCTTAAAAATCTAGTAAAAATCTTTTTAGTATCATCTTTCTTTACATTAACTAAGTTTATTTACAAACAAAAATTTCCTTTATCTTAATTCCATTTATGTTCAGCAGTAAACACAGCTTTTACAAAGCTTAACAAGTACCTTGCTAAATTTCTATAATAAACCTGTCCATCTTTCAATTCGGACAGTACTATTAACTGTTAAAATGGGTGCATGCCAAAACGATACTGACTGAATGGCGACCAGGGCAGGTCGTGATCAGACTGCACGGATGTGCAGGCTGATCATGATCGGCACTGGTCGAAAGAAAGAATAAATCTGTCTGGCATGATAAGGGTGAAATAATGTGAAATATATCAAATATTAAAGTTAAGAATAAATTTCTGGTGCTAAAATACCCTATTACATTATAACTGTTAAAAAGGGTGCATGCCAAAACGATACTGACTGAATAGCGACCAGTGCAGGTCATGATCAGATTGCATGGATGTGCAGGCTGATCATGATCTGCACTGGTCGAAAGGCAGAATAAATCTGTCCGGCATGATAAGGGTGAAATAATGTGAAATATATCAAATCTTGAAGTTAAGAATAAATTTCTGGTGCTAAAATACTCCATTACATTATAACTATAATAAAGAGGCACAATGAGAAGTTAGCTCAAGAGTTAACGGGCCAAACATAGGATGTCAAACATAGGATATCACCTATATCGCTAACTCATTATCATGAAATGTGAATAATGACATTTTAAAGTAAAACCATCCCTTTCAGCTTGAATGAACCTTTAGTCTGCTGGCGGCAGGTGATTCTGCCATTGCCACCAGTTCAGAACAAGACCAGCTGTACAGGCTGACCATGGTCTGCACCGTTCGCTATTCAGTCAGAAAATTTTCAGTGAACACCCCTTCAAATAATCAATGGTATTATCCAAATTAAATGACGGACCAGCTCATTTTAGAAATTTAGCAGGCTAAAGGTTGACAACTATCTCTTTACCAAAGTCAAACTAAAATACAGCTCAGAAATAAACCAATACATATCATATTGACTCTATATTTTGAAATTACAAAAACAAAATGTATATCAAATTCTTAACACTTCTGGGTTCAAAAATCACAAAAGTGTAAGCTGACTCATTCCTATCCTGAAAATAAAATCATTCGAGAAGGGTATATTCTTCTCTGAAAGATTTGAATAGGTCTATAATCTAGCTACAAAATTACAAACATTAACACTGAACAAATCTATAGTGCTTTGACTAACAAAAATCTAGCTACTTTGCCATTTTACCTGCTTATATAGAGAGCAATTGTCTTACACAAAAATCTCCACAATGCACTATATGTCATAGCGCAGTAGTCTTTCAACTCAGTCAAAGAAAAATAATTTGTACAAAACTGTATTGGCAATTTTGGCACTTTTAATTACATGGGTAAATATAAATTAACTGGAATCAATTTAAGTAAGATAATCAACTATTTAACTTTATAATATCATATTTTTTCTGTAAGTCAAGAAGCTTTGGACAGTATCTAGGCATTTCGCCTGTACTCATCTTTCAGTTTTATACTTTAACAAGAATTTATTGGTTTTCTCATGTATTACTAAAACTGTCTAAGTACAATACAAAGTGTAAATTCAATGAGATTTTAAATTGAGCAGATTTCCACTCAGGTAAACAGTTTCAATACATTTCAAAGTTATCTAAGACTATTGTTCAGTTGTTAAAAGCAGATCTAGGTCTGAACTGTACTCTAAGCTTGACTCTGTCTCGTTGTCAGTAACGATACTTGGCCTCTTTGATCTTTCGGATGAGACAGCATGAGAAGATTATACCAAACACCTGAATGAAGCAAAATCCAAGGGCTATTCCACCAATGAGAAGAAGAGACTCCTTAGTCACCTGTTCCAACCTTCTACTGCAACCCTGAAGTCACATAAACATTAAACATTGTATAATCTGAAAAATACCTTTCCTCATAGAATATATTACATGGGTTTCTTTTCATACTGAATTTATTAGATGAGTTGAATAAACAAGAGGCCCAAACATCTACTGGCCATGACCAACCTTCCTATCAACTTTCATGATCCTAGGCCAAAGCTTTCTTCAGTTATAATCCAGAAACCGTTTAAATGGTCCAGGACACTGTGACCTTGACCTTTGACCAACTGACCTCAAAATCAATTGGGGTCATCTACTGATCATGACAAACCTTCCTATCAAATTTCATGATCCTCGGCCCAAGCGTTCTTGAGTTATAATCCGGAAACTGTTTAACTGTTCCGGGTCACTGTGACCTTGACCTTTGACCAATTGACCTAAAAATCAATAGGAGTCATCTGCTGGTCATGGCAAACCTCCCTATCAATTTTCATGATCCTAGGCCCAAGTGTTCTTGAGTTATCATCCGGAAACCGTTGAATTGTTCAAGGTCACTGTGACCTTGACCTTTGAGCAACTGACCTCAAAATCAATAGGGGTCATCTGCTAGTCATGATCAACCTCCCTATCAACTTTCATGATCCTAGGCCCAAGCGTTCTTGAGTTTTCATCCAGAAACCAATTGGTCTACGGACCGACATACCGACCGACATCCGCAAAACAATATACCCCTCCTTCTTCGAAGGGGGGCATAACAATCAGCTTATTTTACCGCCAACTGTCAAATTGTACTTTCATTTTCATGCACAACATTTTTTTTTGCAAACCACATTTTATTTTGAGCAGAAATACATCGGGTTCAAATACTTGTATATATCAAACAAATTTTGATATTGCATGTAATAAATTTGGGCAGAATTAACTAGAGCTATCACTAAAGGTGATGAATGTACCCCCCCGCATGCACTGACACAGTACATTGCAATTTGACGCACACAAGACTGCATAATTATGTGGACTGTATGTATATAGACTGTATGTATACAGTATAGTAACAAAAAACAAAGTCCCATAACTATGCAGAATATTTATCTAAAAGAATGTAACATGCACCATGCACAACTAGGGTTGGTACTGATCACTTGTGTGAAGTTTCATTAAATTGTGTGTAAGGGTTTGGTAGATTAGGCACGCACAAGATTGCATATGCAGACTGTATGTACATAGTATGTTAACAAGAAACAAAGTCCCATAACTCTGCAATTTTTTGCTGAAAGAACCTAACATGCCCCATGCACAACTACTGTTGTTACTGATCACTTGTGTGAAGTTTCATTAAATTGTGTCAAGGGGATGAGGAGAGATGGTGCGCACAAGATTGTGTCAAAGTATATAGTATAGTAACAAAAAAACAAAGTCCCATAACTCTGCAATTTCTTTTCTCTGAAAGAACCTAACATGCCCCATGCACAACTACTGTTGTTACTGATCACTTGTGTGAAGTTTCATTAAATTGTGTCAAGGGGACGAGGAGAGATGGTACGCACAAGGTTGTGTCTATGTATATAGTATAGTAACAAAGAAACAAAGTCCCATAACTCTGCAAATTTTTTTCTGAAAGAACCTAACATGCCCCATGCACAACTACTGTTGGTACTGATCACTTGTGTGAAGTTTCATTAAATTGTGTCAAGGGGATGAGGAGAGATGGTGCGCACAAGATTGTGTCTATGTATAAAGTATAGTAACAAAAAAACAAAGTCCCATAACTCTGCAAATTTTTTTTCTAAAAGAACCTAACATGCCCTATGCACAACTACTGTTGGTACTGATCACTTGTGTGAAGTTTCATTAAATTCTGTCAAGGGGATAAGAAGATATGGTGCGCACAAGATTGCGTCTACGGACAGACGGACAGACAGACTGACGGACAGACGGACAGACAGACTGACGGACAGACAGACAGACAACCTGAAACCAGTATACGCGCCCCCCTTACAACTTTGTTGTAGGGGGGTACAAAAACGAAATTGGTCGGCAGAAATTGACGAATCTAATCAGTTGCAACCAAGTAAAACTGACGCTGGCAGAACATGCGGAACCATTAATATTGTATTTTCCATATCCAGCAAGTAATAGCTAGGATATTTCAATAAAAACTACCTGCAAAACTTTAAAAATTTCAACTGCTATTGGCGAAATTCGAGAAAAATCATACCTAAAACAGCATGGTATTTTGAGAGACACAAATTCGGGTAAGTCAATATATAGTGTCAGAGTAGGTAGAAAACATCAATAATTTGATTATATTACTTTTTCTTAAAATATACTCTCATTAAATGAGCTGCAGATTCAACTAAAGCATGAAACACAGAATTAATAGATAGTGTTTGCCACTGTAAGGACCAAATAGATCCACATTATTTCCTCTCAAAACTGCTATGTTTCTGTAAAAACTTAATTGGTGCAAGAAAAAAAATCACAATGCACATTGTCTTTTAATCCCAACTTCAAAGAAAATCTAGATGAAAATATTAAATAATGATTCTTGCATTAATTTCTCCTTGATTTATTTAAGCTACCTTTGATAAATATGTGAATATATGCAGTTTCAGAAATTGTTTCATATCATTCTTATAATTCATCACCTCAATTGTCTTAAATTGATAATATGTTTATCGTGAAAAAAACGCTAAAAAATGTACCGGCTATAATTCCACAGAGCCCGGCTAAAACAAAATCCTGGGGAGAACCCTGACTGAGTGAGTAGGATAGTTCTCATGATAGTTGAGCTAAAAATGCTGTCTTAGCAGTGAGTTTATGTTGGATGGATGATATGACGGTCCCCGATTTCACACAACTTACTTCAAAATTTAAAACAACTACCTTGTATCTTATGTTTTGCAGCCAAAACTAAGACAAAACCACACACGATGACATACCAAATAGTTCATTTTGGATGGATGGTCCCTGACTGCACACAATTCACTTGAAGATTTACAGCAACTATCCAGTGTCTTATGTTTTGCATCTAAAACAAAGACTAAACCACACATGATGACTTACTATGTAGTTTGTGTTGGATGGATGGTCCCTGACTGCACACAACTCACTCGAAGATTTACAGCAACTATCCCATGTATTATGTTTTGCAGCTAAAACAAAGTCTAAACCACACACGATGACTTACCACATAGTTAATGTTGGATGGATGGTCCCTGACTGCACACAACTCACTCGAAGATTTACAGCAACTATCTGGTGTCTTATGTTTGTCTGCTTGGTTTCCCTTCAACCACTTAGAATATTTCCAGTCTTCAAAGGAATTTGATCCACAGCATAAAAACTGTAATGTATCATTTTGTTAAATATATAAAGAAAATACGTTTTATCTTAAGCTGAAATCATTTATTCTAACACGGCTCAATTTGACTGCCAGTTTTACAAAGATGACAGACAAGCTCTGTATATTCTGCAACAGACAACATTTGACACGGGGACTGGTAAGACAGCATAATGAAGTCAATTACGACAACATCAAACTGCCGCTTGACACACAGTTCATTACTACACATATAGACGAAACCCTGCATAATTTTTATCAAAATAGTTCAATGAACATGTAAGAATGAAAACGATCACACATGTCATGCAATCAATAACCTAACAAGTTATAATAATAAACAATTTAGCAAAACAATGAATTGTGTGATAATTTTTCAAACATATACTTGTTGGAAAAGATACTCTAGATCTTTAGATCCCAGTTATAACAAAAGACTGTTTGTTTGTTTGGTCCAATTGTTTAAGGACAATCAAAAGAAAGATAAAACACAAATACTCCCCTGATGGCCTGTCAAATGTGTGTGTAATTTTGCATACTGTGACCTTGGCCTTTGCCCTTATGACTTAAACTACAGCTTGGATTATTTAATTTCGACAGACAATCAAGTACAAAGGCCAAAGGGTTCTCCTGATATTGATCAAAAACTATTTTCAGTCTACTCTAGATGTCACACAGGCCTTGCAGGGGTTTTTTTTATTCTATAGCAGCAGCCGAATATCGGCCTCGTCCCCCAGCCGAGGATTTCCCCCACAGCCAAGGATTTCCCCTACCGCAGTCAGAAATTCCCCTACGTCCGAAATTCCTCCCTCCGAAATCGTAAACAAAGCAAGGGAGATTACTCCATTAGTTCATATTGACGCTTTATGATACTGTTTTACAGCATCATCGGTTCCGATACCAAGCGTAAAAAAACTAAAATATCAGAGTCATTTTCGGAGGTAAACAGGGATTGTTAAAAAAACTTCTTTTTTCAGGAATATGTAATAAAAACGTAGTTTAAAGTGTTTATTATGCATAATTGTAAATTCCCACACCCCCCCCCCCCCCCCCCACCCCAAGTGAAAAAAATCCCCCAAAATTGCTTGTCGCGCGCTATTTTCTTCCCCCAATGAGAGGCTGGGGCCCCTTCCCCCAGTCGTAAAAAAAAAACCTGCCTTGACCCCGACCTCTTACCTACAGATCCCAAAAACATTAGGATTCATCTACAGACTACAAGCAATTATCCTTTGAAGTGCTACTAGTATCTTAAGTGTTCAGAAAATTCTCAAGGTCATAGTGAAATTGACTTCAGACTAACTGGACACAGGTTATACACAAAGTTTAAAGATAGTAGACCTGAGGATTCTTCACTTTAAAAATTAGAAACCGTTTCAAGTCTATAGGTCGCTGCTACCTTAACTTATCTACTGACCAAACAAAAACAACATTAGGTATGGTCTACTGACCATCGGCAATCTTCCTATGAAGTTTGATAACTGTTTGCCAAAGCATAGGATATTGAGTGAAAACCTTTTATCCACGGAACAAGAAATGTCATATACTGACCACAGACAAACAGTCTATGAAGTCTGACAACTTTAGACCAAAATAATACTTTCGCTAATGAGCTGAAAGTGTTTTAAGTTTCAAAGTCATTATCACCTTGACCTTCAACCTACTAACCCCAATATGAGTCATCTACTGATCACAGGCAATCATCCTAAGAAGCCTGACAACTGCATGCCTAAGCATTTCTAGTTAATTGCTCAGAAACCAAATTGTCTACCTGCTGACCGACAAAAAAGCGCCAAACAATATACCTTTTCTCTTGCAGGAATATTTAAATATTAAAAACTAAAAACTACTAATGCTTCGTTAGCCCTGTACACCTTTATAGAAGATTCTTGTCAAAAATGACCTAAAAAGTTAAAATTTCTAAAGATTTTCCAGTTAGGTATTTTAATGATTCTTGGAAAGTAAACAAAATTTGATTCAGGTGAGATAAAAGTATATAAAACCCACTCCCACCACCACCTTTACCTCTTGTTGCATATCATCTATGGCTTTGGTGATGGTTGTATCAAACATGTATTTCTCCATCATTGTGTCATTCAAATTTCTTGTTAACTCTTCGCTTATCTAAAAACAAAAGGTACATGTATAGTCCAAATATTATATAAAATTATTAAAATGGAAAAGAAACTGCTGTAAGTTATGTTTTTCTCATTTAACCTACCCTAACATTGGCACTGCATTATAGTACAATATATTTTGGTAAAGGTTTGGCTTTACCTCACACTGACTCAATTACTGGTTATCTGGCGACCTTCCAGCTTTGCAGCTGAAGACCCCATATGCCCCTTATATGCAATATTCTAGGCACATACAGGCACCTAGGTAGAACCCTCGACCTACTGTAATAAACCAGTATGAAGGCTCCCTCACACGAAAGAATTCTACACCCAAGAAAGGTTTTGAGTCCACTGTGTGAGGAAATTCATATATGACATGGACTGACAATTCCATTATTCTTATAATTCTTATATGAATTTCCATAATAACTAAAAAGTCTTTTGACATTTGAAAATATTTGCATGATATTCAGTGTCAATGAATGCTTAACATACTGATCTTCCTGTACACCTTTTAATTTCAAAGGAGAGACACAAATAGAAATATGATCCTTAGTATAATATATTTAACACATAACCAGGTTGGGTGCAGCAAAATGATGTAAATTAGGAAATGGACATCAATGCCTGGGCATGTATTATCCGTTAAATATACTTACCACACCATTATACATATATGCCAACACACCAGCTACAGCCTCTAGCAGGAAGATCAACAGAAGAAAGAATGCATACTGAAATTTCAAACAAAACCTAATGTTTCCAATTTCATTTATTCTGTAAATAATATTCCCTAACATTCATTTGTAACAATATACTTAAATCTGCTATTTGCCAAGTGGGCCATGATTTACTTCATTTTCATGAATTTGGCTCAGACTTTCTCAAGTGGCTCTTACTTTTACGTATATTTCTAACATAAAATTCTGATTATAAACTAGAAATGTGTCACAGACACAGATGTTCCCGCAACATCATGAGAAAGGTCACAGGCAAAAGTTATTTACAGTAACAACTAAGGGAAGTTAATCTTAAAAAAAAAATTCTAAGTCCACACAAAAATCCTTACCAGGCAGAGAAAGGTAAAATACTTCTCATGATAAGATGTAACGTGCATGTTGTACTACAGAAAAGTGGTCTGGTTTTTCCCTACGACCAGTAATAAAAAAGTTACGATATAAGCTATTTAAAGGTATACTAGACCCAAATTTCATATCTGAAAACATGAAAATAAATACTACCAGTAATTTATGTAAACATAGAATAAACAGATTTATGTGTATTAACACTGATGAATTTGGTTGATAATAGTACACATGGTATAGCATGTACAGCTGAAAGAAGTATAAATGTGTACTATCATAAAAAAACTGGAAGTTTTTACACGATCAGCTGTTACTACATGACATTTGATTATGAATGTAGCTCTATATAGACAATTTATTTATATATTTAGTGAAGTTGAATACATTTGATGAGGATTATCTGCATTTGAAGTAAATATCTTAATATAAAATATTTCAATGAAAGATGAGCAGAATGCATCTTTAAAGTAACAACAAAGGGAAGTAATTCCAAACTAGAGACCTGGTTCATGCGCATGATTTTCTGTCTCATGATGGTGTACAACTGAGGCAACTTACATCAAAATTGCTCCATGCATGAAGAGGAAATGTTCAGGACAAAGTCATTCTTGTATGTGACCTTTGGCCTCTAAGTTTGACCTTGATCTTAGACCTAGGGACCTGGTTTTGCGCATGACACATCATCTATCCATGCTTATGGTTTGTGTCAAATTATTTCAAAGTCGGAACATGCATGTCAAAGTTATGGACCGGACACGAAGACCACATTACCAGTATATATGTAATGAAAATTGGCCAAGTTCAACCAAGGACTATGACCTTGACCTTAGACCTAGGGACCTGGTTGATGGGCATGGCACATCATCTATCCATGCTTTTTATCTGTGTGAAATTATTTTGAAATTGGACCATGCATGTCAAAGTTATGGCCTGGACACCAACACCATCCTTTCCAAAGCACACACACACACACACAAACATGGACAGAGGTATCACTATATGCCCTCCCCACTCCCCCACAATTTTATGGCAGGGGCATAAACAGCAATCATTCTAAGTCTAAAGGGGATGAGCGATCATTAAACAGAAAATATAAAAATTATGATGGACAGTTTTGACCTTTTAGCTTAATTTGTGACCTTGACCTTAAAACTATAATACTATCCTCAGTTCAATTTTACAGAAATGAGACACATTTGAAATATGACACACTCAAAATGATTTATAAGATAACAACCTATTTCAGTACTATTCAAAAGTTTGTCATATCTAGATGTACTTACAGTAAAGAGGAGGCACCTGTTCTCCTGACACGCCCCAAAACATCCGACACAGCCAATCACGATGATGAGAGCACCTGTTGCTATGAGAAGGTACGTCGTTACTGGAAACATAGTTCCTCCAAGCAAACTTACAAAGGAATGTCTGTTCAGCATAATGTACAGGCCAACAGCTAAAAAAGCAGCACCAGAGAACTAAAAAATAGATCAAGTGAAAAAGTGTAGTGCATGCTGCAATGTTTAAACATTTGTTATGTTTTTCATCACAAGCCTGACCGTGCATTCCAAGCATTATGCCATATCAATTACTTTGTGTATTTTTTTTAGTAAAAATTAGGGATGGGAACGAATACTGAAATCAATATTCGAATATTCGGTTTGCCATATTCGAATATATTCGAATATTCGTTAGTTTTAATGGAAGCTTTTAATTCTTATTAAGTGATTGGCATATACACAACGTATTCATTTGTTTAAAGCGTGGATCATCGTAAATAAGGCCAAAAAAATGTTTTTTTCGGGTAACCCGAACCTACAAAGCAAAACCCGCCGATCCTAGCGTTTTATTTCACGATTCTGTCAGTATAATCATGAACATATTTAACTTATTCTGTGTGGTTAGCTTCAAAATGATACAAAAAATCAAAACGA
The DNA here is from genome assembly GCF_021730395.1 of Mercenaria mercenaria. Taxonomy (NCBI): domain Eukaryota; kingdom Metazoa; phylum Mollusca; class Bivalvia; order Venerida; family Veneridae; genus Mercenaria; species Mercenaria mercenaria. Next base: position 6,942,665 of record NC_069377.1, on the reverse strand, counting down.
TTTTAATTTAGACCGTTGCAATTTTATCTAAAATAGCAGGTCGTCCCATTTAAACACGTGACGCACTGTTGTATTACCGCCGCCATTTTGAAAAATTTCAATCGGCGTGTAAAAATCGTCGTGTAAAAAGCAAGTAAGGCAGACTTAAACCTCCTTCAACATGAACTTATGCATCAATCATATGTTTTTCGTGATTTTATTATCAACTACTTCAAAATTTAATTCGATTGCGGATGAAAACCGATTCTGCGGATGGTCTGTAACGTCGTACAAAATATTGTGTAAAAATCGACAATATCTACAAGTTTGGTATTGTTTTCGAAAAAAAATTCTACAACTTGTTAATAATAAAATGAACAAAAGATAAAAAGATATCATATTTACGCCTAATACAAACTGTTAATCCGTAACGATGACCCCAGGTAATTATGCATTGCAATTTTCTTGTTAACTGGACATCTTTTGACATGCATCTGACACATTGACGCCTTTTGCAAAGTGTTAATCCGTAACGATGGTCCCTGCCAATTATGCATTTCTATTTTCTTGTTAATTGGACATCTTTTGATATGCGATAAACTAACATGACATGGTTTTATTCTGTAGAATTAGCATGCTCATATTGCCCAAAATCAATGATACTTATTTTGAAAAAAAAAAATACAATAATTTATGAATATTCGAATTTGATTTTCATATTCGAATATTCGACCGATTTTCGAATATTCGAATATTCGTTCCCATCCCTAGTAAAAATGCATTCTGTCAACTTCACTATAAATAGTAAAAGCTATTACCATTAAATTCCATTAAGCAACTCATGAAATGTTGCTACTTCCTAATAAGCATCTCACATGTTTTAATTTTTCTAATATGTGTTACTACTTCCTACTTAATACCTCAGATATTTTACTACCTCAACTTCTTCCTCATCAGCATCTCAGATATTTCATCAATTCCTAAAAAACATCTAAGATGTTTTACTACTTCCTAATAAAAGTCTCCAATGTTTCACTATTTCCACAGTTTTATTACTAAGTCTTAAAAAGTAGCTTTGAACATTGACTTTCAACTGCATCCTAATGAGCATCTCAGATGTTTTACTACATCCTTATTTATAAGCGTCATAAAATGTTTCAATACTTCCAAAAAAGAGCTCCACAAGTACTACTTAAGAGGGCCATGATGGCCTACTGACCTAGTTTTTAACCCCAAATGACCCAGTTTTGAATGTAACCTAAAGATCATCAAGACAAACATTCTGACCAAGTTTGATAAAGATTGAGTCACAACTGTTGCCTTTAGATTGTTCACAAACTTTTCCTTTGATTTGACCGTGTGACCTAGTTTTTGACCCCAAATGACCTAGACTAAAACTGGACCTAGAGATCATCAAGACAAACATTCTGACCAAATTTCATACATACAGTCACAACTGTGTCCTCTATCTAGAGGGTTTACATGCTTTTCCTTTGACCTGGCCTACTGACTTCCTTTTTGACCCCGCACGTCCCAGATTCAAACTTGACCTAGAGTTCATCAAGGCAAACATTCTGACAAAATTGCATAAAGATTGGGTCAAAACTGTGGCCTCTAGAGTGTTCACAAGCTTTTCCTTTGATCTGGCATACTGAATTTGTTTTTGACCATATATGACCCAGTTTCTGGCCAAGTTTCATAAAAATTGGGTCACAAATGTGGCCTCTAGTGTGTTCACAAGCTTTACCTTCGAATTGACAGGGTACCTTAATTTTTTAATGACCCAGATTCGAACATGACCTATAGATTATCAAGACAAACATTCTGACTAATTCTCACGAGTTTCAAACTTAAATTGTGTTCTCTAGAGTGTTGGCAAGATTTTCCTTTGATATGGCCTAGTGACCTTGTTTTTGACCCCACATGACCCAGTTTCAAACTCGACCTAGAAATCATCAAGACAAACATTCTGACCAAGTTTCATAAAGATTGAGTCAAAACTGTGGCCTCTAAAGTGTTCACAAGCTTTTACTTTGATTTAAACATGTGACCTTGTTTTTGACCCCACATGACCCATATTCGAACTTGACCTAGAAATCATCAAGACAATCATTCTGACCAAGTTTCATAAACATTAGTTCACAACTGTGGCCTGTAGAGTGTTCACAAGCTTTTCCTTTGTTCTGACCTACTGACCTAGTTTTTTATCCAACATGACCCAGTTTCGTACTTGACCTAGAAATCATCAAAACAAACATTCTAACTAAGTTTCATAAAGATTGACTCAAAATTGTGGCCTCTAAAGTGTTCACAAGATTTTCCTTTGATCTGGCCTAGTGACCTTGTTTTTGACCCCACATAACCCAGTTTCAAAACTGACCTAGAAATTATCAAGACAAACATTCTGACCAAGTTTCATAAAGATTGAGTCAAAATTGTAGCCTCTAGAGTGTGCACAAGCTTTTCCTTTAATATGACTGTGTGACCTAGTTTTTGAGACCCCACTTGACCCAGATTCGAACATGACCTAGAAATCATCAAGACAATCATTCTGTCTAAGTTTCATAAATACTGGGTCACAACTGTGGCCTCTAGAGTGTTTACAAGCTTTTCCTTTGATCTGGCCTACTGACCTTGTTTGTTAACCCACATGACCCAGTTTCGAACTTGACCTAGAAACCATCAAGACTAACATTCTGACCAAGTTTCATAAAGATTAGATTAAAAATGTGGCCTCTAGAGCGTTCAGAAGGCAAACGCACTCAGACGCACGCCCGACAATGACCGGTCACAATAGCTCACCTTGAGCACTTTGTGCTCTGGTGAGCTAAAAAAAGGAATATTATATAACTGTTGGCAATCAATTAACAAAATCAATGCAAAATTGAACCCAATCTACACAAAAGTAAACAAAATTTAAATCATAAATGATAGAAACAGATCACAGTCTCTGGTGTAGTCTGATATTTACTTACAAAGAAAACAAAATTGAAGACATAGAGAACATTTCTTAGGAATGTTTTTCCACAATAATCTGGGTTTTTCCTTCTATTTTTAGCAGGACTACTTGGTGGTTGACTACCATTATGCTGCTGCATCTTTACCTCTTCACAAAATGACTGTCAGAATGACTGAAAATAAATACAAGTTTAATTTTCAGAAGAACTATTTAAAATGGATGATGGGTTTTTGTTTTAACCCTTAGCCTGCTAAATATCTAAAATGGACTGGTCCATCATTCAATCTGGGTAATACCATTTATCATTCAAAGGGGTGTTCACTGAAAATTTACTGACTGGATAGCAAAACAGTGCGGACCATGATCAGACTGCACGGATGTGCAGGCTGATCTTGGTCTGCACTGGTCGCAAAGGCAGAATCACTTGCCGCCAGCAGGCTAAAGGTTAAAGTTACTGTCATTTTTCATAAATGAATATCAAGCAAGCCATAGGTTAACAAAAAAAGATGTAAGGTTATAAAACTCAGAGTTTAGACACCAGACTCAGACTATAGCTTAGCCACTGGTTGATTGTCTTTGCAAGTGTAACCTCAAAATAAACTATTCAAATGCTTTGAATTTTGAGACGGAATTCAATCCTCCATTTTATGATAGTAGGAAGATCTTTTAGAAACACGAATGCACTATCATGAAAAATGACCTTTAACGTCTAAGTGTGACCTTGACCTTTGAGCTACGGACCTGGGTCTTGCGCGACAAGTCGTCTTACTGTGGTACACATTCATGCCAAAATTTCCTTTACACTGTCATAAAATATGTTGATGATTGGCAGATGAGAAAAATTTGAAAACTACGCAAGTAAATAACATAAAACAAGAGCTGTCTCCATAGGATGACACATGCCCCCAATGGCACTTTGAATGAATAGTTATGGCTGATGTAAGAGTTTAGGACCTTTGACCTACGGACCTGGGTCTTGCGCGTGACACGTCGTCTTACTGTGGTACACATTCATGCCCAATAATTTTAAAATCCATGCATGAATGACAAAGATATGGACCGGACACGCCCATCAATGCACTATCATGAAATATGACCTTTAACGTCTAAGTGTGACCTTGACCTTTGAGCTACATACCAGGGTCTTGCGTGCGACACGTCGTCTTACTGCGGATCACATTCATGCCAAGTTATTTGAAAATCCATGCATGGATGACAAAGATATGGACCGGACACGAATGCACTATCATGAAAAATGACCTTTAACGTCTAAGTGTGACCTTGACCTTCGAGCTACGGACCTGGGTCTTGCGCGACAAGTCGTCTTACTGTGGTACACATTCATGCCAAGTTATTTGAAAATCCATCCATGGATGACAAAGATATGGACCGGACACGAATGCACTATCATGAAAAATGACCTTTAACGTCTAAGTGTGACCTTGACCTTTGAACTACGGACCTGGGTCTTGCGCGCGACACGTCGTCTTACTGTGGTACACATTCATGCCAAGTTATTTGAAAATCCATCCATGGATGACAAAGATATGGACCGGACACGAAAATTGCGGACAGACCGACAGACGGTTCAAAAACTATATGCCTCCCTTCGGGGGCATAAAAATCCACACTGTTGATATCTATTTCCAGTTCAAATTTATAAAACAATAAATCTACAACAAGAGCTGTTCGTAAGACAGCCAATATTCGACTATTCAAGTTGTTGTCCGAGAAGCATGAATATTACCCTAATGTTAAAATATCTATAGAGTCTGCATTAGTTTTGGAGATAGTAACTTGTATGCAAAACTTTAACCAGGATTTTCTAAGTCTTAAAGGGGGCATAATTTGGCCAAAATACATATTATCAGAGTTATGGGATTTAATGCTATCACCAGTTTTATAACCCCGAAGACACATGTAAATTTTCAATTCAACATCTGCAGTAGTATTGCAGACACTGACTTGCATTGCTAAATTTTAACTAGGATTTTGTAAGTCCAAAATAGGGCATAATTTGGCCAAAATACATGCCATAGTTATGAGACTTGACTCGGTGAGGTTGGTAACTGACCTAGAAAAGGAAAAAGTAAGTTTCATAGCTATATGCCTTTAAATGATAGCTATACGTACTTGCATGCAAAACTTTCAGCAAGATGTGACGCGGACGCCAGGATTAGTAGATTTGCCAATGTTGACAAAAGGCCGGTCAATACGAGTATTGACTGGGCTGTCAGTCGATACTGGTTAAATCCAGCCAATACTGGTCGATTCATTACTATGGCCATTCTTGGGTGGTCAATACTGGTTTATTTAACACTTTTACATTCTTAATCAACACTTCAACATTCACAGATTAGCATAGGCTGTAACAGCAATACAAAAACAAGAGGGCCAAGATGGCCCTAGGTCGCTCACCTGAGAAACACATCATAACAGTGTAAACATGTTTCCCAGATGACCCATATTTGAACTTGGCCTAGATTTCATCAAGCCAATCATTCTGACTAAATTTTATGAATGTCCAGTGTAAAATGCAGCCCCTATTGCATACACAAGGTTTTTCTTGAATTTGACCAGGTGACCTAGTTTTTGATACTAGATGACCCATATTCAAATTCAACCTTGATTTCATCCAAACAAATACTCTGATTAAATGTCATGAAGATCAGGTGTAAAATGCAGCCCCGACTGCATACACAAGGTTTTTCTTTGATTTAACCTAGTGACCTAGTTTTTGACCCAAGATGACCCACATTCGAACTTGACCTAGATTTCATAAAGGAAATCATTCTGACCAAATTCATGAAGATCAATTGAAAAATATAGCGAAATGGCATACACAAAGTTTTTCTTTGATTTGACCTAGCTTTTGATCCCAGATGACCTATATTGATAATCCTCCTGGATTTCATCAAGGCAATCATTCTGACTAAATTTTATAAATATCCAGTGCCTACACAAGGTTTTTCTTTAATTTTTACCGTGTGACCTAGTTTCTGACCCCAGATGATCTATATTCAAACTTGGCCTAGATTTCATCCAGACAAACATTCTGATCAAATTTCATTAAGATTCAGTGTAAAATGCAGTCTCTATTGCATACACAAGCTTTTTCTTTGATATGACCTAGTGACCTAGTTTTTGACCCAAGATGACATATATTCGAACTTGGCCTAAATTTCATCAAGGCAATCATTCTGACCAGAATTGAAAAATACAGCCTCTATTGCATACACAAGGTTTTTCTTTAATTTGACCTAGTGACCTAGTTTTTGACCCCAGATGATCCATATTCGAACTTGGCCTAGATTTCATCAAGGTAATCATTCTGACAAGCATTCATGAAGATCTATTGAAAAATACAGCCTCTATCGCATACACAAGGTTTTTCTTTGATTTGACCTAGTGACCTAGTTTTTGACCCCAGATGACCCATTTTCAAACTTGGCCTAGATTTCATCAAAGTAATCATTCTGACCAAATTTCATGAAGATCAACTGAAAAATACAGCCTATATCGCATACACAATGTTTTTCTTTGATTTGACTTAGTGACCTAGTTTTTGACCCAAGATGACCCATTTTCAAAAATAAACCAGAAGGCCTAGAGCTTAGATATTTAACATGTAGCATTGCCTAGTGGACCTCTACAAAAATTGTTCAAATCATGACCCCCGGGGTCAAAATTGACCCCGCCCCAGAGGTCACTTGATTTTACATAGGAAAATCTTCAAAAAATTTCTAAAATACTCTGATTAAATGTCATGAATCTCAAATACAGCAAAATTAGTGATGACACGACATTAGTGATGTTGAGTATATTATTTCTTCATTTCAACGATTTTTTTCATAAAAGTCTGCTTAAAAGCTATAATCATTCTTTAATAATGTTTAAAAAAAAAAAATCCCAAAAAATTTAAATCAAAATTGTTTGTAAAATGAAAATAATTTTCGATCTTTGAAATAAATTTGTGCATTCTAGAATTAGTGCTTCATTGCGTTTAAGCTAATTTGAGTCTTTCAATCGAAAGACATTTTGCAGTGCTCGCGCTGCCAATCGACATTAACGCCAAATGGCGATTATTTTATTCAAAAGTCGATTAAAACGCAATTTTTGGCGATAGAAAATGGCAATTAATTAATAAATATGCTACAAAAAATATTGCAAAAAACTGTCCATAAACAGCTGGAACATGCAGAGTTTTATCGACAAAACGTGCGAAGTCGGTAGCAGGAAGTGTATTTGCCCAGAGGCATAATTACCCCCTCTATAAACGGTGACTTTGACACGCTTAATTGAACACAGTCTGCTGTTTATTAAATGGTCAGTAATTATCGGCAATTAGCGTGACACCTTGTTTTGTTGTTCACAGTTTGATCTCGGTTGGAGATAACACTCGATCTTTAATTAGTTTCATAATCCTAGTCTCCGGTTCTAGGATTACGGGAGTTCCGTATTCCTAGACAACCCTATTAGAATAGGCTAGGATTACGGAAGTATTTAAGAGGCATCAAATATATGTTAGGACATGCATAAATGACATTGTAAACTTACTCATTTCACTTAATTTCACTAAACATTTCGTGCTATCAATCTGCCGTTTTGGGTTAGTATAATCTTAATGGCGGTGGTCGGAAATATAGAATTATCTATGTTTCGTATATACCTGCATTTTTTTTTCATCAAGTCACCACAAATGGTCTTTAATAACATACAATATATATGGTTATAAATCATAAAATTCAAAGTATAGAATTTTTTTTTAAATCTAACTTTGAGACTCATATTTCTAATATATTTCCGCGCGCCCCCATTAAGATTATACTAACCCAAAAGGGCGGACAGAAAACACAAAATAATAAGGCAGGCATGAAAAATTAAGTGAAATAAGTTAGTTTACAACATCATTTATGCGTGTCCTAACATATAGATATACTTTATGCCTCTTAAAATACTTCCGTAATCCTAGCCTATCCTCATAGGGTTGTCTAGGAATACGGAACTTCCGTAATCCTAGAACCGAAGGCTAGGATTACAGTACCGTAATCGTAGCCACTGCCATTTTTATTTTCCTATAGTCAGAGATCCGCTAGTTGAAATTTTTTAGCTATGATGGGTGTTGATTTAAGGTCCTTTATGAGTAGACATAGATATGTGTCAAAGCAGAATGCAAAAATTTCTGAATTGGAGTAGGCTGGGTATTGAGCTGTCCTCTATTTTCCATTTCTGATTTTGCTCCATAATTTTGCTTGGTTTGTTTTTCACTATTAGAATAGCATGACACCCGTGTTCCTATAAAATATAAAGCTAAAATGATGTTTACAAAAGTTATTATCTTAAACAGTTGATAGCAGAGCTACCGGCGCCGCAAAGCGGCGCCGACAGCGTCGCATTACGGTTAGACGTGTGAAAAAGAAAATGAATAAAACTGTGTACAGACATTACTATCGAGTTGAAAATTCGTGGTAAGTTTTTGGAATCGGTGTTGTTCGGGTTTCTTCCAGTACGCAATGCTCATAGTAATTAATCAGTAAGACGTCAATAGACGCTTGCTGTTTACAGTTGACAAAAGCGTTTCGCTTACTGCTTTGAACGTTGAATAAAAATGTAAATGAGCGCCTGATAATAAGAATTTAGTGCTAAATACATTTTCTACGAAGAAAGAAAGGTAAAATACAATATTTTTAATGTGAAACGATTTTCGTCACGCTACCGCAACTGAAGTTTATTATATATACTTATATTTGTGGTGATGACGTCATACTTCCACACTGGTGCAGTGGTTAGCGAGGTCGCGTTTAAATCCAAAGGTCGGGAGTTCGATCTTCACCAGAAGCGTCATTTTTTTTTAATTTCTTTTTTGTTTCAGTTTTTTTATCTTATTTATTATGGGTTTTGAAAGTATTGTAAAAACAATAAAGTCATTCATGTGATATTTAACAAGTGTTTTGTTAGTGATGTCAGGTTCCAATGTAGTACTGTCTGTAGCCTACAGTAGTCAGTAGATAAAACTTTAAAAAAAAAAAAAAAAAAAAATGTTTTTGGATCAAAATTTACAGGCATTGAACTGTGAAAAGCACAAAATGCTCTTCTCCCTGTTAACATATATTTCATCCACAAGCTTAAAAATCACTGACCAGAGTTTATTACTAGAAAAAAAAAACTATTGACTATGAATGATCAATAAACCTCAAAAAGGCTCCTACTAGTAACTACCATTCCTAATCTGTATCAGTTGTGCTAAAAGATTAGCCATAAAAATGTTAACTTCGCAGTTCAGTAAATAAAACAGAAGTTTTCGAGAATTTCGGCAAAAAAGTGATTTTCTCTGGGTAAAATTCTCATCATTTACATGTACAAAGCTAGTCTTTTGGTTTTTAAACAAGCTTTGTACATGTAAGTGATTTTCATTCTCCCATACCAGAGGTCTATCATAGCAGTATTTTGCCTTAAAGTTGGACACATTATTCTTTCTAAAAAGAACTGTAACTTTCTTTAAATTTAATCTTAATGCATTCTAAGACATTCATTCAGAAATCAGGAATTATCATTAATTCATGAAAATTTTAATAGATCGTAAAGAACATAAACTTCCTAAAACGGATCCATAATTCCAGGTCATTCCAGCAGCACTCCTTTAATTTTCAAGGGGCACTGGTGATTTTTCAAGGGAGCTCTGCCTTCTAGGTAGCACCTAAGTTCATATTAATTAGTTGAATTGCATCTTTTTAAAGTAAGCTAACTTACAATTATAGCAAAATGAAAGTTAAGTGGTTGTGTACATGTGAAATACGTCATAAGTTTTTGTGGTATGGTATAAAATTTTACCCCAAGTTGTCTGCACGGATTCGACCAGATTACAGGGTGATTTAACCCGTCATATAGGCATGAGAATAGGTGATATTAACTGTGCAACAACTGTGTGTGCGGATGATGTGACTTTAAACTGTACAAAAAAACTAATGAAACGCAAATTCTTATAGACATAACGTATGACTACAGCCAAAAACAGAGATATAAACTACAACCAGACAAAAGTATAGTTATTGAATCAAAAAGAAAAACGAGGTGCAGTACAGCATGAATGATAAACCAATGCTTAAAAAAGAAAACGGCACACATCTTGGTATCCAAAGAGCAACAAAAATGAATGAAACCATGTCGTTAACAGTTGACGAAAACTTAAAGAAAGCACGAAGAACTTTGTATAGTTTATTGTCTGCTGGTCTTCACGGTGAGACAGGATTAGACCCAAAGACATCACTACACACGTTAAAGATGTATGTATTGCCAATGTTGTTATATGGTCTAGAAATGATCCTTCCAAACAAGAAAAACATACAGAAACTAGAACTATTTCAAAAACAAACAATCAAACAGGTCTTATCAATACCCCAAAACACAGCAGATCCCCCACCATACATTTTATCAGGATTCCTTCCAACTGAAGCTCAAATTCCCATTCGTGCTCTAGGAATGTTTGGTAACATCTGTAGAATGGAAGATAGTAGCACTGAAAAGAGACTGGCGAGAAGGCAATTATATATGAAAACAACAGAAAGCGCTAGTTGGTATATAGAAATAAAAAAACTGATACGGAAATACAACCTAGGAAACGCAACTGAATTACTAGATAATCCACCCTGCAAAAGTGAATGGAAGAAAAAAGTGTATAAACATGTATCGCAAATATATCAAGAAAACATTTCTAAGGATGCAGAAACTTACAAATCATTGAAATTCCTAAATAAAAAGTATAACCCTGGTAAACTACATCCTCTTATTCAATCGGGAGCTGAGTCATCAAGAGACTGTGCAAGAATTCCAGTGAAAATGAAAATATTAACAGGAACGTACATTCTCTAGTCTACAATAGCAGCTTTCAATCAGAATGATCCTGACCCTACTTGTCAAATGTGTAATGAATGTCCTGAAGCACTTGAACATTATGTTTTAGAGTGCGACATCTTACACCATGTAAGAAGCAGTATAATGGGAGATATTAGTGCTGTACTGTACAATGAAACTGGTATTAGATTTGATCATATGAATACACAAGAAAAACTTAGTGTGCTGATTGACTGCTCAAATATTTCCAACATTAAAGCTAGATACATCGACAGAATTGAATTCCATAATAGAAGGCTATTTTATGCCCTTCATAGTGCTAGATACAGAATGATCAAGTGTGTAAAATCGAGAAAACGGCATTAGTGGGACGAATGTTCAGCTACTGGTGCTAACAAACCTTAACATCGAGATACAGAGACTTATAGACAGTAAACTGTTGTATATAAAATACTGATTTCAGTGATTCTACTAGTATTGTCGACGTATATAGACTCACTCTGTGTACAGTGCACATACGTCCAACTCCAAAAGGAGGTTCGCCTACGAAGGCGGTCAAGATTCAACAACAACAACATAGCTGGATAAGTGCAACTTTAAGCTAGCGCAGTTATACATAATTATTTTTTTGGCGCTATATCTACCTTTTCGTACCGCCTAACACCTCCCTTGAGTATTATACATAGGATGCATGTCGGTGATTTTATTTATTTATTTAGTAATATTTATCGTTCTTGTCGACACCTTGGATCTGAACCTTTCTAACGCGCGGACATACCAGAGCGATCAATAGTTTTGTCTTCTGGCGTCCTGGTGCGTTTGAAGAGAAACAACACGCCAGAATAAAATGGTAGAAATCAGCCATTATATTTATATAGAACAGTAGAGCATTTGAATTGATATGTCACAGGGTGGGAAAAATTACAGTCAGTCCGGGGCCCGAACCCGGGACCCCTCGCTTTCAGGGTGAGTGCTCTATCGACTGAGCTAACCGGCTGACACATCTTCTCCCCTAACGTGACCAAATCCGTACCGTGACATACACCCCCACAAATTGGAAATTTGTCCTCGAATTCCGGAGATACATAATATTGCAAGCGTCGTAAGACTGACCAAGCAAGCATGCTACGACCCCACGTTGAGCGCCAAATGTCACAGGGTGGGAAAATGTGCAGTCAGTCCGGCGCTGGAACCCGGGACCTCTCGCTTACAGGGCTCCACCGACTGAGCTAACCGTCTGCCTGACACATCTTCTCCCCTAAAGTGACCCAAGTCCGTACCGTGACAATATATTTATATTTGGTAGTGTAATTCTATAGCAATATCCTTTTGAAGCATAGAACTCAACTCAATATATTTTAGCACTTGTAACATGTGGAAATGTTGAGTCATGCTTAATCCGGGGCTCGGAGGGAGTGGACGGTAGCTTGCATTTCCATTTCCGTACATGGATAGGCTCAATCAAACCAAAGAGCTATGAAAATAATGTACTTTATACTTCTTTGATTAAGCTGAGCTTGCAACATTTTCCTTTATGTCGTGCTGGGCAACATATGGTTTTCCGCTTTTTCTGTTTGTACAAGAGAGGTAATGTGCAACACCCCTCACTACCCATAGTACCGGATCTCTATTATCGGTAAACATTGCAGCAAATACAAGGCAGAGACTGAAGCACTCATGAAGGCCGTCTCAATGGTTGAAGATTCGGCAGAAGAAAGCTCCTCAATCGTCTTTCTCACAGATGCACTGTCTGTCATGGAAGTTCTGATCAACAATAAAGCTCCGCAGCTAGCCAGGAGAATGCAGAGCCTGAGTATAACCTGCAAAGTAGCACTTCAGTGGATTCCATCCCATTGTGGACTTGCAGGCAATGAAGAGGCAGACAAACTGGCTAAGCTAGGAGCTCAGTCAGAACAACATAACCTGTGAGTTTCAAGGAGAAAGTCACCATCATCAAGGCACTAACGAGACCAAGAATGGAGGAAGATACTTTTCATCTCCTTGATCGGTCTGAACAAGTGATGATGGTCAGGCTCCGCTCAGGGCACAACAAGCTCAATGCTCACATGTACAAGAAATACAGACTGACATCATCGCCAACTTGTCCATGTGGTGAAGAAGATCAGACTGCGGAGCATATACTTCAGAGATGTAAAAGGCATGACCAGGAGCGAGCTGCGACTCGGCCGATAGATACCTCAATCCACCAGAAACTGTATGGAGGCATTTGCGGCAAACCACAAGTTTCATCGAGGCTACTGGTTTGACAGTGTAGTCGCGAACGACAAGAAGAAGAAGAAGGTAAACATTAAATTGACTCTATGATCCGGAATGACCATTAAATACAAAAACACTGAATCTTAAGCCAAACGGTGCTCCTTCGTCTATGTAAGGTACAAGATACAAAGATGCAAGATACAAGAAAATTTATTTAACGTCGGATAAGTACAACATAAAACATTAGCGTAAAGCTATTTTCCGACAAACCCAAGTAAATAAGGTCAAGGCCATACGTTTCAAAACTCCGGCATCCGATTGGTTTATTTCGAGGTAAGTCAGTGTTCGATCGTAGTCCTTTAGGATCGTAGATTCAATGCAATTTTATTATAGTAAAATTCCGCTAAACTCGGTGATAAAGGGCATGACTGGGTGTTGCACACTCCATTACCCCAACCTCAAACCAAGTCTGCAATTATTTTGCTTGAATATGTTCTATTCTTCAGAAGGATCTTTCTGGATTTTGTTAATATCGTTAAAGAAAGGCTTCCTTTTTTGAGACTGGTCCCCAAACTCCATTACTCCAGGCCCTATATTGATTTAGAAAATTGAATTATACTTTCTTTCCTTTATTGCAAATACTTAATCGCCCGTGATTTATGACCTTTGTCGTAAGGAAGAATTATGGCACGGCTAATAAGAGAATTAAAATTTCCAGTAATCCGGATTATAAAAAATATCATTATACATTTTGTATATTAGTGTAGTTGTTTTAAATATGTTGGTAATTCAAAAGTTAAAATAACATTGTGAATGGTATTCAAATAGTCAGCTCCGTTTATTTGTCAACTGTTAAATAATGATTTATTTGATGAGTGATCTTGGTGTAGCTCAGAATGGACAGAGTTAATGAAATAGTGTTGGAATCGGCTGTGGTCATCCTAAGTGGTATTTTTCTTTTCTCTCATCAAATAAACAGCAGGATTAACAAGGATTCATTGACTGTAAAATATTATCTTAATCAACTTTTTACTTGTAGTTTAAATTGCCTTTATCGAATGAACTTTTATTGAATCATTTAAGCGTGCATTTGTATATTACGTATAGAGAGAAGCAAACATTATTGAAATCGATATTATGCCCGTTAGATATCTAATACGTTTGATTTCATTTTATAATTATATTTGATCGGTTTTAATATTCATATTCCTAGGTGGAGTCGATAAAAATGGTACACCACTTATCACCTTTCCCGCGGACTCGGCGGATTTGTTGGATATTTATGCTGCGGGAGACATCTTACACCTGATGCAAGTATTTGTTGATCTTTGTGCAGGACAGGTTGCGGTCGTCGCCGACCTACAACACGGATGGACGGAGGAGTGTATTGAGAAATTAACGTACCTACTCGATGAGTTACAGGTATGATTTATTTAATTTTAGGCATCTCAAAGTTTATAGTTTGCAACACATCATGTCTGTTTCCAAGGGATACAACGGTGAATTCCGTTTGGGGAAGTTTACTTCATGCAAACTGTGCCAGTGTCCCTTCGTAGCATTTTTTTTTTCAATTAATACTTCACAATATTTAATTCTTCCTATCTTAAACCGATCCTTAAAGATTAATTTCTATGAGAAGATCTCTTTGAAGCATAGAACTCAACTAGGCGTAATAATTACAGACTTAGTTTGATTAAGCTGTATGACAGGTAATGAAACTGAGTGAAACGCACATTAGCACTTAGAAATTGATTCAGTGACACTCCTGTAAAGTAGAACATTGAAATGACTCAATGATTCCAAAGAGCCACTGAGTCTAAATACGGGGCGACATTTCACGACCATCACAATACACAAAACGCAATGAAAGCGGAATCGGTTTGACTGAGACTGAGCAAAATGGAACAGCATTACTCCACATAGCAATGGCTCTTTAAGACTGTTGTGATTGATTGGGTCTATTAGAGGTAATGAAAAGTGAAATATCCCTCACGTACCCGAGGACCGTCTTAGGGTAATGGGCCCCTACGGAAAATCGCAGATTACGTAACATTACGTAATCTCACGATGCAGCTCGACATTCTTCGGCTGCCCTCGGTCGATATCGCTTTTATCAGGTCGATAAATCCACATATCGACCTCACCAAAAGGCAATAATTTTATAATATATATGAGAAGATCTCTTTTAAACGTAGAACACAGACAAGCAAAATGATAGCAGAGGTGGTTTGATTGAATCTGTAAATGAGAAATCATGAAAAGTGCAATACCCGTGAAACACTGAAACACCAATTGAAGTGGCACTCTGTTATGCAGGTGTCAAAACATATACATTCAGGATGCGGGACTTTGGTAATGGTAAATTATGAATATTGCCTTGTCAGATTATTTTCTCCGTTTTGCAGATTAAGAGAAAAAGTTGTATAAAGATTGCGTATTTTGTGAAGCCATGTGTAAAAACAAATACAAGAATACCAACCAGACACTTATCAGGTGTCAGAAAGAATGGAAGAAATGTTCCTCCCTATGAGGTGAAAAGACTGGATAATGTGAATGAACTTTACACTTTCATCGAGAAGTCACAACTCTGTATGGACTATGGAGGAACAATCCAGTATAACCACATAGCATGGGTTGATTTCCAACGGGTTTGTTTTTCATTCTGTAATTTTGGAATAAAAATTAAACAGCCACAGACTTTTAAGATAAATCCATTTCACATGAATGTGAGTATTTAATATTATTTGTACATTTCATCAAAGGTAGAAGAGTACGGTGAATTTATTTTATGGCGATGGAATTAAAAAGTATTATGATTTTTTTTTTGTCCCAGGGAAATACTGAACGGATGTATTTCGTACTGACTTTTTGAGAGATATAACTAAAATAGGAATGACGTCGTATATGTACTGTTGCAAATTATTGTGTTTTTTACATGTTTCTATTTCTAGACATATATACCTATTGTAACGGATGCTAAAGATGTTGTAGATGTACTGTCAAAGATTAGGAATGAGATAGGCAGGCTTAAAGACCCACTGACAAAATGTTCTGATACATCACATGACAAGGAACTCTCCAAATACCAAAGTCTTCTCGTGTAAGTTATGTAATGAAATTATCTGTTTATTTCAAATTCCTTTCATAAATCAAACAACCTGAACTGCGTTCTCGGGTATTAATTTCTATTTCAAACAAAATCATTCATTTTTTAAAATTTTAGTTACTTTTGTCTTCTTGATGTTACATCATATATGTAAATATATCAATTAATTATCCTAGCTTTTTTTTCTTTCAAGCCAATATAACATTAGAGATATTGCTGAAAACATTGAAGATGCTATAGAAAGACTAGAACATCCGGAATGTGACCCAAATTTGATACAGACCCATACAGCAATACTAGATGACACAATTAACCAGCTGAAAGATCTACACCTAAGAATAACAACAGAAGTCTCAGAAATGGATGCTATTATGGCAAGATCGGATGCTGAACATGCAATTATTATAAAACTTGATGAATGTAGTAAAAATACAACGGAGGTATATTTGAAAGCGAATAAATATTACAGTCTCTTTCTTATTTAAAGATATCCAATGTGCGCATCATTCACTAAAATAGTTTATTTGTAGAATTCCAAATGCAGAAAATTCTCTCTCATGAAATAAGTTCAACAAATATATTAATTAACTGTGTTTGAACAGCTTCGTACAGTTCTCATGTATAACATTCCTTTTTTTAATAAACATCTTTAGCGGTAGTACATATTTATATTGTGTTTGACTATGTTCATGTACATGTATTAGGTGTGTACTGTTACAAACCTAACACACAGTAATGAAACTGTCTTCATACAAAAACATGTTAATTTTGTGTTTACATAGATGATATGAAGTCATTGTTCACACTTTAGGTCTTTTATATTTCTAAACCTTACCATGCTAAATTTCTAAAATAAACTTGTCCATCTTTCAATTTGGACAGTACCATAAACTGTTAAAAAACGGGAGCTTACTAAAAGATACCGACTGAATGGCGAACAATGCAGACAATGATCAGACATCACGGATATGTAGTTTCATTGTTCATTATTTTGTTAAATTTTAAATTCACTAATCTTTTTCCTTTGTTTCATTTGATAAACTTAAACGTTAAAAACTTTTGGCCTGCCACATATACTTTAAGACACGACTACTATTCCTTGGCTTTATCGTGTGATGGAAGCATACAGTTCTGACATGATATTTGTTCTAAATATTAAATTGAGGATTCACCGATCACACTCCCTTTCGAAACAAAACTCTAAAATAGTTCGATACTTTTTTATTTTGGTTCTTACCTTGTATTATCTCTTTGATATAGGTTGAGGAGACGATTGAATTGATGATGCAACAGATTACAGATTTGCCACTGGTTGGCTCAAGTATTGAAGAAGCTCAACGCTACAGAGATAAATTCATTGAGTCTGTACTCGTACCATCCAGGGTAATGACTATTACTGTCAATATAAAGGAGGTTTTCAGTTTTATTGATATTGTGACATATATCACGTCAATACATATATCTGAAATAAAAAAAATGGAAAATCACAGGTCGCCCAACACCACATAAATGAAAATGTTGCAGGCTTGGTTTTATTGAGTCTGTTCATGGACGGTAGTGGAAATGCAAGCCTCACCACCTTAATCACTTTAGCAAGTGCATATCTCTTGTTCGTAAAATAGCTGTACCTACTTTACAGCCTAACAAAGCAATATAGGGGCAGTTTTTTTTCTTTTGCATTTAACGTCACACCGACACAACTATATAGGTCATATGGCGACATTCTAGCCTTTGACAGTATACGAGTATGAAGACCCAATGTACACCTCCATGTTTTTTTTTATCACGGATATTCACCTTTGTTGAACGTATAAAACTTCCCGTAAGTCAACTTGCACAAGAACTGGGCGGTTTCCTCACATGAAAGAATTCTACACTCAAGTGAGGTTTTGAAACCCAAAGTGGTGAGGGTTAAGTGATTCGATGTCAACGGGGACAGTGTTTTACGAAATTGTGGTGCATGAGTGAAAATACATTGACGGGAAGAATTATCTAATATAGTACTCTGAGGCGGTAACTCGTACATTAATAATCAGGAAAGATTCTAAATTGTATTCAATAACAATGAGAAGAGATTCAGAATAGTCATTCTTCGTATTATTACAGGATATAGTATCATGCGCCACATCTATTCTTCAAGATCTTGACTGTGGGAAGAACACTACAAGAAAATCTTATGCTGTTTCTATCGATATAGCAAAAAGACTTACAGAGGCCCTTCAACCTTTTACGCAACACCTCAATGTATTAAACGAGACATACACTCGGATACATTTATTCCATGTAATCTGTAATAAGGTAATAATAGTATAACTGTCAATTTGTTATTGTTGTTTTGTTGGTAATATTTGTCACCTGTCAAATAATTAATTTAAAACGGTTACTTTCCGCATTTATATAAACATGCTGAAATTAATTGCCGGTTTGAAGTTGCAAAGATAATTAAATGAACTGATTGTTGTGTGGTGCAATGGAAATAATGTCCAAGTCGTGATTGAATTATAGTTTGTTTATCGCATAAATTTTCATATTTTGCAGACGGAACGCTGGAAGCAAAAGGCAACACGTTTTGTATCAAAGATCTTAAATCAAAGACAATGTCTAAATAATAAGGCTGAAATAGGAACTAACAATACAGGAGAAAACTTAAACAGGTTTTCTGAAATTCAAAACAAAATTGAAGTCAGAAATACAGAACTTCACA
Organism: Mercenaria mercenaria; assembly: GCF_021730395.1. Classification (NCBI taxonomy): domain Eukaryota; kingdom Metazoa; phylum Mollusca; class Bivalvia; order Venerida; family Veneridae; genus Mercenaria; species Mercenaria mercenaria. The sequence continues at coordinate 6,923,849 of NC_069377.1, read as the reverse complement.
TTGACCTTGATCAGTTAAGATCTACTGACAGTGATGGAGTCGTTCGTGAAAGAAGCAGAATAGCTGCTCCAAGGAACTGGAACTCCGTATTACAAACTTTTAACAAAAAGCATCCGCCACCAAAAAAGAAACACATAAGACTGCTGAACAAATTTGTTCCAAAACAAATACAGGAGAAACAAAGGACCGATGCTGAGGTGCTAGCTGAAAGGTAGATACAGTTTTCTTCAAGTTGATACACTAGGTCAAACATCTAATTCAACTGCACAACACAGTATTATTTTACATTTTTGTAAAAGCAAGTATATTCCTTACAAGAGTTAAGTTGATAAACTGTAGAAAGAAGAATTAGACAGTTACTTACCCATAGTTAGTTCGTCTCTGTGAGAAAGCATATTTGGTATAGTATCAATGGTACAGACCTTTGCATATAATGTAATTGTCTGAGTTTTTTTCGAATGAATAATTTATAAAGTATGTAACTGAACATTTGTACATTTCTTCTTAAAGCAATTTAATAGTATATGTTTTTCGGTGTCATTTTAATGAGAGACATGAACATCTTTTTTGCAGGGTTCTTTTCATACTTCAGATGCTGAAGCGGACGGAATTTAAATGTGAAGATATTTCACTAATTCAAAAGTGGTCTTCTCAAAGGAAACGGAAACAGGAATCCAGTACAAATAATGAAGTGTCTCTTGTATAATATCAAATATAGTAGACAACAGATTGATGATAAAGAATTTGTCATAAAATTTCAGATTTGTTTCTTTTTTTTATCTAATATAGTGACAAATGCCAGTCTATTTTACAGGTTTTCTCAAAGAACTGATTGTAATATGACATTGGAAATAGGATATAGACTGGCTTTATTCAGACCTTTAAAAATATAAAAAATAAAAGGAAATATGTATCACAGTCTAGGAGTTAGTCTAAATATCATGCTTTTCTCCTGTAAACTCGATTTTATTGACAGTAAATAAAATCACATATATATTTTAATCACATGTGTTTTGTTGTTCTATTGTTTTATTATATTATCCCTTTGCATGTAATCATACTGATTCTGAATCCTTGAACTGGAAAAAAGATCAAATATTCTACACGAATATCAACTTTCCAAAAATGCATCTCTGCCATACTGAACCCCACATCAGTGTAAGTAAGTAGACCATTTTCCAAATTTCATATTTGAAAACATAAACAATATATAGTTTGGGTAAATATAAAATTAACAAGTCTATTTGTATGAACCTTACTATTTTGCACTAGGTTTAAAATGGTACACTATACATTTATAGATAATTTAATTGTTGCTGCATGACATTTGATTACTATGAATGTACACACAAATTAATTCATATATTTATCAAAGTTTAATACACTGGTGAGGATTTTCCAGATGAGAAGTTAACATTTAAATATGAGATATTTTGGTGAAACTTGGCCATTAGATATCTTTAAATATATGCAAAAATAGATAACTGAATTAAATATTTAAATAAAAATGACAAAACAAACAACTAAAAGAACACACTGGGTCAAAAACACAGCTGTGGAACTTAAAGCAGATACTAGCATTGAAATGAATTAAATAGTTATGGCTTTAGTCCCCGTAAATACTGACAACACAACTTCCACATAAAAACAATTCATGAACTTGTTACACTAAAGTAAAAGAAGCATATCAGCCCGCCATGTAAATCCTAAAATAAAGTCGAACCTTGCAAAAGTTAGTAGAGTCTTAAAATAATATATATCATAAAGAACAATGTCATAAGATGTTTTGGATATGGAACAGTCGAAACAGTCGATCATGAAAAGCCAGTGCAGACTTTTTTATGACGTCATTGTTTAGATAGTTTAGATATTCATTTATCATTTTTTTGCAACGTATACAATCCAGTCTCCCTTTGTAAACTTCTTGATATGCTGGTAACAGAACAATAAAAGTAGCAGAGCTACGCAGAATTACTTTAATACAGGAAATAGGAGACAAAATCTTACTGAGGAACTGATTTGTGTGCAAAGGTTTATATCTTTTGCATCTAATTTTCATAAAAAGTAAACTTTTCACTGTGTTTTCAAATATAGCCAAATTATTTATAAAAATATCTCATGCAAAAGAGAAATTCTGTCTTTACTAGTAACTAATATTGATCTAAAATTAGTCTAGTACTTATTGAACCTGAACGTTCATACAGGAGAGATGCTTCATTTCTTGTGCATATTTCAGTTTTGAAGACAAAGACTATTTCAAGGCTGAATCTGCATTACAATCAATACATACACAGATGTAAATTCATATTTAATATATCTGTGTATTTCTAAGCGGAAGTACATGTCAAGGAAGAAATCCCGCAACAATTCAACAACAAAGTTATGGCTAAGGGACGGCTTATAAAAGTATTCCAAATCTACTGAGAAATATTTCAAATACTAGTAGGCTTAATTGGAAGAAAGGTATGTAAATCTTTAGAGAAAAAAAAAACATGTCTCTGCAAAAATTTTGTCGAGGGGACTTTAACAGGAGACCTTTCATTTACTGCAATATAGCTGGAGATGTAAATTGTAAGATAATAATTATATTAGTATACAAATATGTGTCTGCTCTAAGAAAATACACTCATAACAGCAAAATGTAGCTATGTCTATCAATGTGCAAACTGTGCATCGGAGATTATACATTTATAACAGACATAAACAGTTTAGTAAAACAGCTACAAAGTGTTATACCCCTATAGTTACCGGGGTCGTCTGTTGGCACTTTCTTATGAACTTGGATGATAATATCTTTGCACCATAGTTCTGGGAATTAACCTGTTTGTAATATGTTATTAAACAACTTTTCAACATGATAGATAATTATATCTAATGTTTCAACAAAATATTCTGACAATAATCCATCAATTCCGGGTGCTTAATTCCGCTTTTTACTTTTCGTGCGACCAATCGTATTTTTTCTTGAGTTACAGGACGATCTAGTCTGTGTTCACACCATATGTTTTGTTCATAGGAGAGAACTCTTGAGACTATTCAAATTTTGTATAATTATGTCCCTTTTCTTCTCAAAACAATAGATAATCAGAGCCAAGACTGATGAAGTCAGAATATATGAAAGAAATATTTTTTCTAAGAAATAAAAAAGATTATCTAGTCGGTAGCCAGACTAAGGACGATCCAGCTCATCGAAAGTAATGCAATATGTTTCTGATTGGGATTTTCTTGGGAGGATGTAATACCAGCTGCAGTCTTTCCATCGATTATTCATGTTTAATTAATTGCTTTATAGAAAACAGATGAAAATGACGTTTTTTCTCTGATTTAAACACTCCTGGAATGAAACAATGCAAAGTAAAGTATTGACCCCTAGCGAAAATGAACCCAAATTCAAGAAATATTCAAAATCGCAAAAACCATACTTGTATACCCATGATTTCTTTTTCTTATGTATGCCTATATGACATAAGCTACTTGTACAGTAAAAAGATTATCCTTTGAAAAAACAAATATGACAAAAAAATGTTGTTTTTTTTTGTTTCATTTTTAGCATATCCGAAGCATTTTCATGATGAATTATAATTATTTTTGTCAGTTACGTAATAACCTAAGCAGTGAAATTTAAGAAATCAAAACCAGTATGTCATATAATGTATTCATAGTTTGCTTCAGTTCATGGTTCTAATATTTGAATACCAATTTCAAAATGGCCATGCACTTACCTTGTACATAACATAAAATGGTGGCATACCCTTGTGATCGCAGAAAACGACAGAGTAAATAATTGTAGTAGATTATGTAAAATAATTAAAAAAATACTATTCATAGAAGAAAGATCGTGGAAACGTCCTTAGGAATATTTAGTTTATATTTGCCTAAAGGATGACATGAGTTAAATAATAGGCATGATACAACTTTTACACCCATACCTAACTGCAGGCATTATTCTCTTAGATAAGATAAGATAAATTTTATTATGAGTCGGCAAGGTAAGTAACAATATAAGCACTCCAGGCCCCAATTTCACGAAAAATCTTAAGTAATTGCTAAGCAAAGTCGGTTATTTCAAACGCTTGTTTTTGCCCTTTGTGCGTTTTCAATGTTGACTTTATCATCTATATCAGAACTGTATATGATTATTTTATAGATCAAAACACAACAATTCTAAATTTTGTAGAAAACTTAGTATAGAAGTAAGAAATATACTTAAGCAAATACTTAAGTTCGTTATATCGTGCTTAAATAGAAATATCATATTTGCATGACTAAAACAAGTACTGCAGACAAATACTACTAGATTAACAGAGTGAACTAATTAATTACTTACGTTTTTACTTGAAATTGGGGCCAGGTGCTTTTGAACCGACTTTTGATACCATTCATTCACTTTTTTCAATATGATATCTTTACGATATCCGTGACCTCCCATGTCCAGCCACACCCCAAACTCCCGCTTACAGCATGACCTGCACTTATTAGAGTTATGGGATAAGGATTGGGCCATGGAGTTCAATCCTGATAAGTGTGAGATCCTTAGGATACATAGGAAGAGAAAACCTATCCTTTACCCCTACAGGTTACACAATACCCTACTTAAATCAGCAGACCAGTCCAAATACTTAGGTGTTGCTTTAAGCAAGGATCTCAACTGGGCCCCCAACATTAACAATATCACCTCCAAGGCCAATAATACCCTCCGCTTCATTAGAAGAAATGTCAAAACCTATAACACAAAGGTCAAAGAAACTGCTTATAAAACATACATCCGTCCCCAGGTTGAGTACTGTTCTACAGTCTGGTGTCCTTGGCAGAAATATTTAATAAATATTAAAGGTAGAAATGGTCCAAAGGTCAGCTGCCCGTTATGTAAAAAATGACTACAGTTACACCAGTAGTGTCACAGACATGATCAATACTCTCAATTGGAAAACGCCCGAACAACGTAGAAACCATGCCTCCCTGATCATGTTCTATAAATAAGATCCAACCTTGTAGTAGTGGATAACCATCACCTCCCTACTAGAAATCTTAATTATCTAATCCCACATTCTAAGACCAACTACCATGCCACATCCTTCTTCCCAAGGACCATCAGGCTATGGAACAGTCTTCCAATATATGTCCAGTCAAGTCGGAGTCTACCAATTTTTGTTGGTAGACTTAACTCATGCTCTCTGTAGACAGATGTATACAGTTTTTAACCTTAGATCTGTAGATCTTTTATCTTTGCAACATATGTATATGCTATATTATACTTTTAACCCCTATGAACATAACATATCTTTTTAAACTAATAACTGCTCCTGACAAGCGCCTGCCAAGTGTAATCGGTATTGATTTTATGGCAGTATAAAGTCGAAGTTGATAATCCAGCCATCCAAGTAGGAGAAACACGTATTCTGTCGCACTGTGTGTATTCGTACTTTAGCCACACGGAAGTAGTAATGTCAGTCACGTGATACTTAGCGTCAAAATGGTGGACATGTCAACATTTGTTACCATGCTGTTGTAAATATTGGCATTTAAGTGCTTGTCATTGTTAATTATTAGTCATAAATTTGTTTTAGAAAAGAGGAAATTATTTCAAATACAGGTGATACAACGTTGTTTTTGTTTTTACGTTATTTTTTTGTAAAACTTTAAAAATGCAGTCCGAATACATTTCTTGTGACAGCACGTTTTGCAAGGGGAATAATTTATAAACATTGGGTTTCGACATGCATAATTTTCATTCAAAATTAAATTGCGAGTTAATGTTGCATATATTAGATAAGAAGGTGAATTACGATCATTGGTCTGTACTATCGGATTATTGAAGTTGCCTGATCGACAAATAAGGCCAAAAAATGTAGTGATTTGATTCTTCTGGTTAACAAGATTAGCCCAGTTGGTACACTACCTGACTTCTTGAAAGTATGAAAGGTTTGAGTCCTACTCTGGGAAGATGTTTTTCTGGTATTCTCAGGGTTTCTCATCAGGTTTTTTTTGCCTTAAAGTTGTCAAATGATAAAATGTTTGTTATTTTCTACTCAGATGTGGTACAGAACTGACACTCTGAAAATTTCAAGTCATTTGAACAATATTCACTCAGATCGGTGTTAATTGGACGCTTTGTAGACAATAATTACGCCGTTATTGAAAATAGCCACTTCTAGTACTTACTAAAAGAGATTGCAATAAAAACATTGGTGCAGCACAAACAAAATAGAAGGATATTTTGTTGTTCAACAAAGACAGTTATCTGTTTGTGATGATATAATGTCACCGATACAGGCCGACATTTTACGGGAGAGCATATATTGCGGTGAACACATCATTCGGGATATTGTGGATGAATTGATCTCCGAGTAGGGCTGTCATCGATAGAAACGATATCGATGTATCAACAATATTTTTTTGTCGATCGAGTATCGATTCCCATTTTCAAAAATCGATATTTTACAGAGAGAAAAAACTACCCAAAGAAACACTCAGACCCTAAAAAACAACTAAAGTTCACAAAGTTGTAAATTTGGATAAATGCCAAAAAGGAGTGAAGGCAAAATAAAAATGAATGATGTTATTAATTTTTATGTATTTCTTTTATTTCATAAATACAAATACAATACAATCAAACAGAAATATGGAAAGTAGGCAATAAAACTTAAAATAGCATTTACAGGAAGGTATATAGTATGCATATGAACAAATAGGTCATTAATCTAACCTAATAATCAATATATCGATGTATCGTCGATATTTGTCTTCTGATATATCGGTATCGTCGATACGACTAAGACCGAATCAATGACAGCCCTATCTCCGAGTCTGACTGCATTAAAAGTGAAAAAAAACACAATGGAACGAAAGTATCCCAGAAAATATTAAACGTTAACCCTTTGGTTTTAGCTAATACCCAATTACTTCTGTAAAGGCTGGGTTATAATATTACTTTTACCCAATTCAGACTTCCAATACCCAATTCAGATTTCCAATACCCAGTTAACATGATTAAAACAAAAAGTGATGGGTAAATACCCAATTGCACCAAAAGCTTGTCTGGAGCTCTGACTGGGAATAATACAACTCCTTAGACCCCTGAGAATATTTGAGGAAACAGATAATGGTGATTCTCAAAAGTAACACATACTCAAATAATTTATCACAAAAAATTCTGCATTTATTAAAAGAAAATTGACAGCACATATCTTGGTTTTGTATTGTTGTATTTATAAATTATCTTATAAGCCATTTGGATGTGATTATGACCATTTTGCATTGGATTTTGACATTTTGCATTGTTGTTATTGGTATTTTTATCTAATTCTAGCTATAATATATGACAACTGGGAATATGTGACTTTCAAGAGACCTGTTTATAGCAATTAAGGTTTTATATTTGTCAAGCTTGACATTGTCATCAAAACAGCTGTTCGGTGTATGTGCATTAGTAATTTAGTACATCTGTCCAATTTTGGCCTGACAAAGTCTTTGTAACTCATTAAGCAATCTTTTTTTATATTTCCTCAATGAGACAATGTGTCATACACAAATCACAGTTCCCTACCACAAAGGTCAGCTCACATTTTGTGCTCAAAGGTCACATCGCATCTTGTCTAAGTCCTAACTTTTATATGCATGGAAAAATCTATTTTATTTTATATGGTAGTTGGCAGGAATGTTTGCCTCAATATTAGATTAAACAGGGCAAAGACATAATAAGTGTACATCCATCAGAATAACTTCAAGAGAACTTAGCTTGAGTTAATTGTTCAGTGCAGGGTATAAAAGATGTAGAGTATTGAAATTAATTAAAACACAATTCTGATAAGTTTTATATTACCTTTAATTAGCTTGCTGCTGACAAGTGATTCTGCCTTTGCAATCAGTGCAGACCAAGATCAGCCTGCACGTCCATGCAGTCTGATCATGATCTGCACTGTTTGCCATTCAGTCAATCTCTTTTTAGTAAGCATCCCTTTTAACAATTACAATTTTACAATTTTTAAAGACATTTCTTAATTTCAAACATTTATTTGAGTTATCAGTTTAATTTCAAGAAAAACTGCTTTTTTTTTCTTGTTCATTTGATCAAATATTGATTTAAACAGCTCTTTACTGCAGGAAAAAGGAAATTGTAAATCTTGAATCCTGTTTATTTTCCTGCCCATATGGTTTTGTTTTTACATGTAATAGCAAATAAGGAAATACGAAATATGGATTAAAAACTTAACAGATCTTTGTTGTATAACAGTATTAGCATTTCTTTATTTCTTGTTCTAGATGTCATTCTTGATCATAAACTTTGTCAGATTGTGTGTCTTTGTAAAATCTATATCAAGTTTGAAACTGAATTACTTGAGTTTAAAAACTAGGTCACTAGCCACTAGGTCAAATTATAGAAAAGCCTTGTGAAAATCTAAAGACTGCATTTTCTGCTTGAGCTTTGTAGAACTTTGTCAGAATAATTGTCTGTAAGAAGTCTATGTTAAGTTTGAAACGGTTAATATATGAGTTAAAAAAAGGTCACTATGTAAAATCATAGAAAGCCTTTGTTACATGTATCACTTGAGAGCTCTCATTTGCTACTTGGTCTTCATGATTCATGCAAACACTGTTTTTCATTTGTAACTTAACCCTTAGCCTGCTAAATTTCTATAATGGACTGGTCCATCATTCAATTTGGGCAATACCATTTATTATTCGAATAGGGGGGGTTAATGAAAATTTACTGACTGAATAGCGAACAGTGCAGACCATGATCAGACTGCACGGATGTGCAGGCTGATCTTGGTCTGCACTGGTCGCAAAGGCAGAATTACTGCCGCCAGCAGGCAAAGGGTTAAGGTCAAATAAAGCCTTAATTTACAGGCAGAACAGACAGTTAAATCTGAGAAAAACTTTTTCAATACTTTAGATGCTACATTTTCTACGGATTTTAATGAAATCTAAATCAAATTTTTATCTAGATCATCAAGGATCAAAAACTAGATTACTTGGACAGACAGTATTAAAATCTACTTTTAATTCACCTGAGCATTGCTGTTTTTGTGATTGCTCGATGTCCAGCGTCCGTCGTCTGTCTGTCTGTCGTCTGTCAACATTTAGTTTGTGTATGCGATAGAGGCTGTATTTTTCAACTGATCTTCCTGAAATTTGGTCAGAATGATTACCTTGATAAAATCTAGGGCGAGTTTGAAAATGGGTCATCTGAGATCAAAAACTAGGTCACTAGGTCAAATCAAAGAAAAACCTTGTGTATGCGATAGAGGCTGTATTTTTCAATTGATCTTCATGAATTTTGATCAGAATGATTGCCTTGATGAAATCTAGGCCAAGTTTGAAAATGGTTTATCTGGGGTCAAAAACTAGGTCACTAGGTCAAATCAAAGAAAATCTTTGTGTATGCAATAGAGGCTGTATTTTTCAACTGATCTTCATGAAATTTTGTCAGGATGATTATCATAATAAAATAGGCTAAGTTCGAAAATGGTTTATCTGGGATCAAAAACTACGTCAGTAGGTCAAAGCAAAGAAAACCTTGTGTATGCGATAGAGGCTGTATTTTTCAATTGATCTTCATGAAATTTGGTCTGAATGATTGCCTTGATGAAATCTAGGTCGAATCTGAATAGGAGTCATCTGAGGTCAAAAACTAGGTCACTAGGTCAAATTATAGAAAAACTTTGTTTATGCGATAGAGACTGTATTTTTCAACTTATTTTCATGAAATTTGGTCAGAATGATTGCCTTGATGAAATCTAGGTCGATTTTGAATATAGGTCATCTGGGTTCAAAATGAAGGTCACTAGGTCAAGTTGCAGAAAAACCATGTGTATGCGATAGAGGCTGTATTTTTCAATTGATCTTCATGAAATTTTGTCAGAATGGTTGCCTTGATAAAATCTATGTCAAGTTCGAATATGGGTCATCTGGGATCAAGAACTAGGTCATATCTAAGAAAATACTTGTTTAAACTCAAGAGACCACATTTTTAGTCCAATCTTAATGAAAATTGGCCAAAATATTTGTTTCCATGAAATCACTCTTGTTCAAACATGTTTACACTGTTATGGTGTGTTTCTCAGGTGAGCGACCTAGGACCATCTTGGCCCTCTTGTTCAGCTTGTTGTTTATGAGACATTCACATTGTCACAATGTTTGCCCTTACGGAATTTAGGTTAAGATAAAATCTGGGTCAGTTGACGTAAAAAAAACTAGATTACTAGGCCAGTTCATTGCAACATCTTACTGGGTATTTACATACTAGAGGACGTATTTTATACCTGATCTTCATGAAATTTTGCCAGTATGTTTGTATTCATCAGATCATTGAAAAACTTGTTCAATGTTTTACCTGATTTGCAGAAAGAACTAGGTCAGCAGAGCAGTACAGGGGTTTTTGGGCCCCAGTTGTTTGTTCACAGTGCTTTAACTCTACATTTTGGGAATTGATGTTGGTAGTACATGTGTATCTTATAGCTAAGATAGCATTTTGACACTTACTCAATATATCTGCAAATTTATCTTTGCACATTTTGATGTTCCCAGATTATCCAGGCATATTATCAGAATTTTAAGGTCAATGATGTTTAATTTTTGATTAAGTGTCAATATTAAAGTCAAGAAAATTACGCCCTGATAAGCTCCTTCTGTCTTTTCATTAAATTTGTTTGTATGATAATATCAGAGTTTATGAAGTATGATAAGTGTCATTTTCAAGCCTTGGTGAGATATTTATTTGTATTACAAGAGTGTAAACTGATGACATCATTGTTTATATCATATGCATATTGTAAATCGTAACAAGATTTAACATAGTTAACATGGCTTGATTTGATTTCCAGTTAAACAAAGAAGGAGATATATACTCTGTGATAAACAACAGCTGACGCGAGCATTATGAAGTCAAATTGCCACATGACATCCAATTCATTGCTCCTTGGGTAAATGAGGCCCAGCATAAAATTTATCAAAATATTTCATTGAGCAGTCAGAATAAAAACAGTCAAGGCCTTCTTGTGATTTACCATCTAATTTACCATGGTCCATCGTTAAGATGCTAAATGGTATTTAAATACACGGGCTTACGTACTTGTGGTTCAATTCCTATGCGGCTGAACTCTAAACCATGGTAAATTAGACAATTAACCACTCAAAGGCCTTGATTATTTGTTAAATAAACATTTTAGTAAGTGTAACCTGTTAGTGAAATAGTTACAGTGACTGTTAAGTGTATAAATTAAGGTTTAGCAATATATCACAAAACAACAGATATTTTTAGTAATTGAACAGCATCTTGACACACAACTTATAAGTTATCTGTCCAATAAATGTTTTACTGTTCTTTCCCACAGAGTTGGATACTTAAAATATTGTAAATGAGTTGTCCTCCTTTAAATAAGAATGCCATTTGTAAAGAAATAAATGTAAACAATTATCAAAACGATGTTTTACCTAGTTATGTAAAGTTTAAACACTCGCACGATATTGCAAATGCATCAAAACGAAGACATGTAACAGCTTTTAAGAAATGGTGAGTTTTTAAAGGCGCTGAACTGTCCAGAAGTGCGGCCCCTTCATGCAGTCCCCTTCTGGAATTCAATACATATATGATTAAATTGACAATGGTTTTGTAGAATAATATAAATGTTTTATACGCTGTTAAATTTTCATGTAAAACAATGCTTTCTTTCTATGATTTGATGACGTTCGAACTTTTTTCTCCGAAACATGGACCTATACCTTAAGTAACCTTTTAGTGTAAAAATAACTGTTTAGTATATAATTGATGAGTTGTTAAATGTATAAAATACATATCATTTAGTGTAAGAATAACTGTTTAGTGTATAGATAATCAGAGTAATTGTTCAGTGTATAAAATACATATCATTTTAGTGTAAGAATAACTGTTTAGTGTATAACTGATAAGAGTTGTTCAATGTATAAATTAAGTAACCTTTTAGTGTAAGAATAACTGTTTAGGGTATAGATAATAAGAGTAATTGTTCAATTTATAAATTAAGTAACCTTTTAGTGTAAGAATAACTGTTTAGTATATAATTGATAAGAGTTGTTCAATGTATAAATTAAGTAACCTTTTAGTGTAAGAATAACTGTTTAGTGTATAGATACATGTAATATGAGTAATTGTTCAGTGTATAAATGAAGTAACTTTTTGGATTATAATTAACCTTTTAGTGTAAAAGTAAATGTTAAGTTTATAGTGATTTTTTAGTGTATATTTAACATTTTAGTGTAAGGATAACCTATTAATTAGTATAAGAAGTATTTTCCCAATAGTATTTCAATATTTCCCTTCACTATTTTAAGGACATCCATTCCTTTCGATAAAACTGAGGTGCAGTGGAACCATATGAATGGATATATTATAATGTTATATTATATGTATATTTTTTATGTATTTTTTCATTTTCGTAACCAGTCGTTTTCATGTATGAATTTTGTTAACTTGTAATATAAATTTTATCTTTCAGTGGACATTCAGGTTTGCTTATGGATATGAGAAAAGGATAAAATATCAGTTTTGAATTCGTGAAGAAGATTCATTAGTGATTAGTGTTGGTTTCATCGGAAAGACTTAAACGTACTGGATTAATTTTGTTTTCTTCAGTCAGCAGAGATGAAACTTAACAGGTAATTACAGGTCTTGTATGTGTTGGGGATATGGGGCTCAGTGGCCAAGTGATTACTGTTGTTTTGGATGGTAAATGATTATTGCAGTAATACACTTTGTCTGTTTCATTAATCACTTGTATAGACAAAGGTACGTTTGACCAAAGTAAAACTTTTATTTATTCTCGTTATTTTTCAAAAAAGTAATTTCAGTTGCTAAATTAGATTACAGAAAATTTCTAGATTTATAACCATTTCATATTTGTTGACATAGTCATGAAAAGTATACTTGTTTCTAGGATAGTAGTTCAATAGTTGTTCATAAGACCATTATGCAGTCTGATAATGAAGGTTTAAAAAAACAAAGATAAGTTTTATTTTAGGTAGTGTTCTGGTAGTGACAGTCCTCAATTTACCTGCAATTATGTATTCTTGTATGCTAATTGGGCATTCTTTGCCCGCAAATGTAGCTCAAAGTAAAGCTTGATAATGACTAAATCGCATAAAGAGAATACTTAATATTTAGCCTGCTGGTGGCAAGTGATTCTGCCTTTGCAGCCAGTGCAGACCAAGGTCAGCCTGCACATCCGCACAAGCTGATCGTGGTCTGAACTGTTCGCTATTCATTCAGTATATTTTCTGTGAACACCCCTTTGAATAATAAATGGAATTGACCAAATTGAATGATGGACCAGTCCATTATAGAAATATTATAATAGCAGGGTTAAGGTTAATCAAACAGAAATTGCCATTTGTTGTTACTGGTCTTATATCTTTTTTTCGTGTTAGCTGGACTGTTCAAAGGCTAATTTGAGCTATTCTACTTACTCAGGTGTTGGCGTCTGACCTTGGTTAAAGTTTTGCATGCAAGGTTGTATCTAAGTTTAAACCATTGCATATATTGGATTGAAACTTCACTCAAACCTACTGAAATAAACAAGTTAGATAACGCTTGGTTTTGCAAGTTTAACATATGACTATTTTTAGCTCCACTATTCGGAGAATAGGGGGGCTATATTACTCGCCCCGGCGTCTTTGTTACTATCACTTATATCTTACTGTAACTTCACATAAACATAGTCCAGTATACAAACAAAGTATGTGTAGGGGCTGAGCCCATTATACTCAAGGTCAAGGTCACCAAGGTTATACTTATGTTATTTTTAAGGTTAAAGTTTTTTGGCAACCTTTGTTTTTCTGTCATATCTTTGTTACTATTGCTTATATCTTACTGTAACTTCACATTAATATTGCCAAGTATACAAACAAAGTATTTATAGGGGCTGAGCCCATTATACCCGAGGTCAAGGTCACCAAGGTGTTATACTTAGGATATTTTTAAGGTTTAAGTTTTTCGGCAACCTTTGTTTTTCTGTCATATCTTTGTTACTATCGCTTATATCTTACTGTAACTTCACATAAACATTGTCCAGCATACAAGCAAGTATGTGTAGGGACTGGGCCCATTATACCCAAGGTCAAGGTCACCAAGGTCTTACACTTAGGTTATTTTAAGGTTAAAGTTTTTTGGCAACCTTTGTTTTTCTGTCATATTTTTGTTACTTTTGCTTATATCATACTGTAAGTTCACATAAATATTGTCCAGCATACAAAAAAAAAGGAATGTGCAGGGGCTGGGCCCATTATACTCAAGGTCAAGGTCACCAAGGAGTTATACTTGGAATTATTTTTATGTTAATTTTTTTGAAAGCTTTGTTTATAAACATATCATTGGTACTTGTAAAGATAAGGATTTGAAATTAAAAGTATTTGTTTATAATCATCTGTATGTGTGGCTACATACCCCATAACTCTAATTGTGTTTTTGACAGAATTATGGCCCTTTTGTACTGAAACTTTTTTTGTAATCTTCGCTTTCTGGATATTACTTTAATGCAATATAAGATAAAGACTTGAAACTTAAAATGTATCTTTATCATCATCATCTGCATGTGTGGTAACAATCCCCATATCTCTGATTTGTATTTTTGACCGAATTATGCCCCTTTTATACTTAAATTTTTGACAAACTTCGTTTTCTGGACATAACTTTAGTACAATATAAGATAATGACTTGAAACTCAAAATATATCTTTATCATCATCATCTGCGTGTGTTGTAACAATCCTTATAACTCAAATTTTTGTATTTGATGGAATTATGCCCCTTGGTGTATTTTCCTTTTAAAGTAGAAGTCTCTTATTCAGACATATATTCATTTTACTGTCAAATCCCCGAATAGTGGGGCGCGCTGTCTTACGGACAGCTCTTGTTTTACTTGGAAAATACATTGTAATGTTTTGTGTGCAACTAACTGTTAGTCAGAAAACCTAGTGAATTTACCAAATTAGATAACTCTTGCTTGAATTAATTTCAAATTTTGACCCTTTTTATGCCGGGGTATATTGTTTTGCAGATGTTGATCGGTCAGTAGACCAGTCTGTTTCCAGATTATAACACAAGAATGCTTGGGCCTAGCATCATGAAAGTTGATAGGAAGGTTGGTCATGACCAGCAGATGACCCTATAGATTTTGAGGTCAGTAGATCAAAGGTCAAGGTCACATTGACCCAGAACAGTAGAACTTTTTTTGCCAAATATGTAGAGAATGCTTTGGTCTAAGATCACATTTCATACGAAGGTCACTTATGACCCATAATTATTGATTTGAGGTCAGTACATCAAATGTCCAGTTCACAGTGACCAAATAATTTCTGTTCCTTGTGCAGTTACTGAATGCATCAAGGGTGGCATTTCGTGTTCTACGAGCTCTTGTTTGACTTAGAAAATTCGGTAAAAATTTTGCTTACAACTAAAGGTCAAACTGTATTTCAGTAGCAACTACGTATTTTCGATTGAAACTTCGCACAACAAGACATCCTGTCATCACTTACATAACCAAGTTAGAGAACTCATGGTTGAATTTAATACAAATTGTGGCCCTTGTTTGACAAAGAAAATTTGGTTGAAGTTTTGCATGCAGATTGTTGTCATTGCCATAATTAAATTTTAATTGGTAATAAATTGTTAATAATCAGTTTTACATAAGACTCGCCAAATTGTACCTGTCCAACTCGGAAGCTGTTGAGTAGTCGAGCTTGGCTGGCTTATGGACAGCTTTTGTTTTTAGAAAGCAGTAATTTTCACTGCATGTAAAAGCATTGTTATTAAAGCTCATTATTATCAATGTCTTGTCTAGGTACAATTACTCATTTTTAAAGTGTTGTATTTTTAGTCGTTTTCTATTCATATAACATTTTGAATTACTATAATAAATGTGTAACAAAGGACTAAGGTTAAAGATAAATGGCGTTGAAAAACTAATCTTAACTTAAGTAGTTTACTAGATCTGAAGGGGATTTTTTGCAGTTTAAAATAATTTTTATGTTCTCTATATTTGCTGAAAAATATATAATAATTTAAGATGGAATATTAAAATGGAGTATTTTGCTCAAAATTTCAGTAAGTAGAATTTACGTTTTAGCAGACTTTGTCACAAGGGATATTTTTTAAGGAAGGCATTTGAAAATTTAAGTATGAGTTTAAGTTTTAAGTATTATGGCACAGTAGACTGCCACCTTAACCCTTAGACTGCTGGTGGCAAGTGATTCTGCCAGTCCATTTTAGAAATATAGCAGGGTAAGGGTTAAAAAGGTATATAAATGACATAAATGACTCACTACAAGAACGGGTATTGATCTAGGTAAAGTATCATGATCACTTATTGATTTCTCTTGTCCCATCAGCTCTACTTCAGTAGTTCCTTGTACATTTCATAATGGAGTATCAGAGATTCTTGTTGGACAGTCATTAAAATGGTAAACTTTTATAGATCTTTAAAACACTAAGTCTTGTATTAAATTCTAACAAATTTTTATCCCCTGTATGATTAAAAAAAATTAAAATTTATTAGTTGGAAAGCCATAATTTTTGTAAACAATTTTGTTTCTTTTCAAAACTGGCAAAAGACATATCAATGCAGAAATTTGATTACAGTGTAATTTCCAGTGGGCTGTTAGTTTCATTTTGTAGTAACCCTATTTTGGTGGTTTAAATGGGAAAAAAAACAAACAAATATGTTTGAATCTCATATTCAACACCATTTTGGAGTGCAGTACAAAACAACCAACCAGTTCAGTTCTTATGATTGCAAAGTGAACCTACCAGTGCTTCTTTCAGTTTTGACCTTAAAATAAAACATGCTTTATGCTTCAGCTATAAATATTAGTTGTCTCTCTTTGTAACTCTTTGAAGTAGGATTTCTTCTTTTCTGTTTAAAAACCTTTATGACACTCCCATGGAGATATGACAATGATCAAAAGACAACTTGTGAACCACATGTACTACAGATATATGACGTAAGTTCTTACATAAAATCTTTTTCACTTTCTTCTCTGCACTGATAGCTATAATGTTTGCACCTCAATGGAAAAAGTTGTTAGCATTGAGTGAGGTGCCAGAAGTGCTATTAGCCACTGTGCCCGTTTATTGTTCAGCTCGGGAGAGGGTATTGACTAGTTTATATATACAAGTCAATTTTAGACACAGTTACGACCATTTAAATTGACATTGTTTGATGTGATATCTGTGGAGGACTTTTTTTTCGTTGATTTCCTAGTTGTGTTAGTCCACAAAATTAAATGCCTAATTAAGTAAACAATAAAAATTCCAGTTCTTTTACCTGGAAATTCGTGTATTCATATCCCTATGAAATAGCCATTTTCAGCAATACCATGAAATTTTTTTACCAAGGAAATTAAATAATTTCACAGTATTAGGTAACTTAGGAATGCATTTGTTCTCAACTTAAATTTACAAAACAAAAATAAGAATTTTTCGTTAATCAGTTTATTTATACATACAGATCCGGGACTTAGTTTGACTTTTACATAAGTTACAAATATATCTCTGCACATGTAAGCAAAACATTAAAAATTCTTTTATTCTTCTTTATCAAAATTTTCTACAATGCATGCATGATAAGCGGTATCTTTTAGATTCCATTTGATATCAAAAGTTGGTCAAGGTAAAATGATATTATGTATTGAAAGTTGACGGCTAGTATCAGAGTGTGTCATTAAGAATGTTGACATACATGTTTTGTTTGAGACATGTGGAACCTGCCACAGTGCATGCTGTACTAAATGTAGAAATGGTATCGTTTTTGGATATAAGGAACGGCTTCCATGCGTGAGCTGACAGTTTTTGAGCTGACACATCTGAACCAAGTACTAAAATCTCTAGAGGTCTAGTCATAATGAAATTTGGTTGGAATTTTTGCCTTGGATGAAGTCCCCAGGTCAGATCATAGAAATACCTAGTTAACAGTAGGACAGATCATAAAAATAACCTTTTTTTAAAACTCTAGAGGCCAGATTTTCTATTTAATCTACATGAAACTCAGATTATCAAGTGTCTATCGTTTGTTTTTACGAAATGTAGGTTCAGCATTTAACTGGGTCATGTGCGATTAATAACTAGATGTAGAGGTCAGATCGTAGAGAAAACCTTGCTAACACTCCGAATGTCGTATTTTCTACTTTGTTTAAAAGAAATTTTGCTAGACTGATTTTCTTTATCAATTCCAGGTCATTTAATGTTTTAATTTGGGTCATCTGGGAACAAAACCTAAGCCAAAATGCCAAATTGTAGAAAAACATCAGTGTGCAAGATGCCCCATTTATTACTAGATTTGCATGACATCCAATAGGAATATCTATCTTTATAGCATCTAGGTTTAGTTTAAAATTGGGTCATCTCAAATTAGAAATAAGGTTAGTAGGTCAGAACTTAGAGAAAAATAGTGTTTATCCTCTAGAGGCCATATTTTTTATCTGATCTATGATGAAACATGGCAAGAATGTTTGACTTTATATCACTTTGGCAATGTTAAAAGCTAGGTCATCTAGGGTCAAAAACTGGTTCTGTACATCAAATCATTGAAAATCCTTACCAACATGCTAGAGGCCACATTTTAAAACTAGGTCACTGAGACAAATCATAGAAAACCATTGTAAACACTCAAGAAATCATATTTTCATGGAATTTTCATGAGTTAGACCTCAGCCTTGAAGATTTTGTCGAGCCCGCTTGCATTGAGCTCGATATAGTCATCACTTTTGACGGGTCGGTGTATGTGCGTGCGTGCGTCCGTGTGTGCGTGCGTCAGTCCAATTTTTCTTCATGCATGGTGGGATTTTGATGTAACTTGGCATGAATGTTCACCATTATGAGATGGAGTGTCATGTGCAAGAACCAGGTTCCTAGGTCTAAGGTCAAGGTCACACTTAGAGGCCAAAGGTGCTGGCGGGCTAGACATTCTGCCCGTGGGCATGCAGAATGTATTTCTAGTTTTTACTAAGTTATGTTTGACTCTGGTTTACTTAGATTTTGTTTAAGTGACTTTCACCTTATCAGAAAGATCAATGGTACTCAAATGAGCGAAAAAACAGTAATATGGCCCTAATGAATATTTTGAAAACTAAAGTAAGTGGTACATGTGTCTCAAAATATCTGCATGTATCTGTACCAGTTAATGCACCTTGTACCAGTGACCTCACTGATAATACACCCAAACATACCCCCCTGCCTTGTTTTGATACAAAATTTTATTTATCATTATTGTCATACAATCAATTACATGTTTACTTTAAAAAGAATGCCCTCCTTTCGCTCCTAGCTGGCATGTTCGTTGGCAATATTTGCTGGCACGTTCTTCTTAAAACGTAAAATCTGATGGCAAAGAAAGTGAAATTTTGTTCTAAAATAGCCAAACAGATGATGAAACATTGATGAGAATTGAATTATTCATATTCCAAAGCTTTTAAATTGATGTCTTGTAGTGATCAGACTGTAAGAAGATCTTTTGTTTAGTCTTTTGGAGTAGCACCGTGAAATATTAATGAATCTAAAATGTGTTCAGATGAGTCATCAAGCATTAACCTTTTGTGCGTTGATGGTCATTGTTTAAAATTGATGGTCCATAATATTATACTTTTTTAAAAGATTTTGAGTTTCTCTGTTTATTCTGGTAGCTCAGGGTAATTTTTGCCTATGCCAGAGGAAATGCATGAATTAATTTGATATATAATGTTTGAGCATAGCTTTAGGCAAACTTAGCATCCTAAGGTATCCATTCCTTTCAAAGCATTTCTTTATGAAAGACTGAGTGATGTAAGGCATTGAACTCCTTTCTTCTGGTGCTGACAGAAAGCTGTTGATTTTTTTTCATCAGTGAAGGCAACTGCATCGTGTTCTTCCACTGCTTTATGAGTAGAAGTTATGAGTTGCATGAGAAGAACATTAACCCTTACCCTGCTAAATTCCTATAATGAACTTGTCCATCTTGCAATGTGGACAGTACCATTGACTGTTAAAAGGGATGCTCACCAAAAGATACTGACTAAATGGCGAACCGTGCAGGCTGATCATGATATACACTGCGTAAAGGCAGAATCAGTTGTGTCCAGCATGCTAAGGGTTAAAAATACTGGTTTGAAAAGTAATGAATTCTCATTTGCCAGCTTACCCCTTTTGAATAACTTGATAATTATATTAATGACAAAATGCCTTTAATATTCACATTATACATGTGCAATATAAGAATTTTAGATAAATATGGTTACAGTCCATCAAAGAAGCTGTCCAAATGGCATAGACTTGTAGTATTTTTTATCATCAAACTTGACAAGCATTTAAGAGAAACTTCTGAATTTTATTTGCCCATGAATTGGATGGTTAAACTGTTATTTGATTATATTAAGTTATCTATATAAAATAATTTACGAGGCTTATCGTTATTGCCTCTTCAACAAGTTGAAAAGACAAATGAAATAAGCAAAGCTCATGGGCTTGTGAGTAAAAATGTTTTCTTTTCTGTTTTTGTAGGGTTAAATCTACTTCTTTGTGTTGTTTTGTAATCTTTTTGAAAGCTTAAAGTAGGATTTAAATCCCATTTTTCTTTGTTTGCTTTTGTCATTCGGTCATGTCAATCGAAGGACTTGGAACGTGGCCAAGGGAAATATCGGGTCAAAACATAGACGTAGAACAGCTGATCGTTACATTAAGACGGACAAAATCAAAATATTGAAAGTTCTTCTAGTGCTGTCATGTTGTACAGTCGGGTAATATTTATGATGAAATTATTTTCAAATATGCAAATATAAAACAGAATTTTTCTGCTTGACATTGAATCATTTGCTTTGGTTGATTAGTTGATTTAAAGGTAACCAGCTAAATTAAGTTTGTAAAATGTCATTACATAATTTAAAGTGTTATCAGGCGAGAGGAGTTGAGCATTGAAAGGTAAATTTGTTCATAAATAGATAAAATTTAAATAATGTATTGTGTTAAGGCTTCATTTCATGTTATGAATTTGTTTGCATGCTGATAACCACATTACAAACAATATATTATGTATTGCATATTTCATGAACTACCGGTAGTTGTATTTGTTGATTATAGCTGAGTGTAATTAATAATCATGCACAAATGAATGTGATAAATTATTCTACAAGATCAGATGTCTTGAATATTGTGAGAGTTCTGGATTTGAGATTTGATTTAACTCACTCTGTAGGGATTTGAAGCTATAAATTTTATGTCACTTGTATAGAAAATTGTAACAACAATCTGTTACTGTTCTTGGATTTTTTACCCATTATTAATTGTACCCCGGTTAGGGATTGTGTACTCTCGAGGCGTGGTACAGAATGAAGCGCCGTACAAACCCACGAGCACCATACTAGGTACGGCCAGGCTCCATGCGAGCATCGCATGACTTGTCTGTGATGTGGGTACAGATATCCTATGATTGCATCCTCTAAAGATTATACGGGGCTGGTAGGTCCTGTGAAACACTATGATTGTACAGAGATGTAAGGATTCTAAATTGGCGGTCTTGTACCGTTTTGTGACTGAGGCATTTAAATAGACATTGTTACTTTAAATATACATAAATATCATTATTATCCTTTAGTTAAATATTTACTTTTTAAGTCTGTATTAATTTGCTTAATGTTTTTGACAGCTATGTTTTTAAGTCTTTGGTAGTAACATCTTACATGGGGTCTGAAATATCCTGAACAGCTCCCATTTATGCCCTCATGATTTCCCAGGCATTTATACAAACTTGTGCTCAACACTTGCAAATTAAATTGAAAATAATTAGGGTATTACTGCCTTAAAAAAACTTAAGGTTTAGCAGTGTATCACCAAATCATAGAAATGTTTGGTAAAGAAACAACATTTTTACCAACAATCCACCTGTCTAGTGCATGATTTACCTTACTGTCCTGTAGCATTGGATACTTAAATATTCTCAAAAGTTGTCACTGGGACATTATTGCAGTTGCATCAGAAACAAAGACGTCTAACAGTTATTTAAAAATGGTGAGTGTTTAAAGGTGTTTAACTGTCCAGAAGTATGGCCCTTTCATGCAGTCCCTTTTCAGACACATTGTATATGTGAGCAAATTGACAATGCTTTTGTAGACTTATATATATGTTTTATATGCTGTTTAATTTTCATGTAAAACAACTCTTTCTTTCTATGACATGGCAATGTTCAATTTTTAGCTCGACTATTCGAAGAATAAGTAGAGCTATCCTACTCACCACGGCGTCGGCGTCGGTGTCGGCGTCGGCGTTGGCGTCGGCGTCGGCGTCACACCCTGGTTAAGTTTTTCGTACCAGTCCACATTTTGACAAAGTCTTTTGAGATAAAGCTTTGAAACTTTCAACACTTGTTTACCATCACCATGTCCAGTTATAGGCAAGAGTACATAACTCTGTCAAGCATTTTGACTGAATTATGACCCCTTTTGACTTAGAAATCTTGGTTAAGTTTTTCGTACCAGTTCATATTTTGACAAAGTCTTTTGAGATAAAGCTTTGAAACTTTCAACACTTGTTTACCATCACCATGTTCAGTTGTAGGCAAGAGTACATAACTCCATCAAGCATTTTGGTTGAATTATGGCCCCTTTTTGACTTAGAAATCTTGGTTAAGTTTTTCGTACCAGTCCACATTTTGACAAAGTCTTTTGAGATAAAGCTTTGAAACTTTCAACACTTGTTAACCATCACCATGTCCAGTTATAGGCAAGAGTACATAACTCTGTCAAGCATTTTGACTGAATTATGGCCCCTTTTGACTTAGAAATCTTGGTTAAGTTTTTCGTACCAGTTCATATTTTGACAAAGTCTTTTGAGATAAAGCTATGAAACTTTCAACACTTGTTTACCATCACCATGTCCAGTTGTAGGCAAGAGTACATAACTCCATCAAGCATTTTGACTGAATTATGGCCCCTTTAGACTTAGAAATCTAGGTTAAGTTTTTCGTACCAGTTTATATTTTGTGTAAAGTGTTTGACATATGGCTTTGAAACTTTTATATCTTGTTCAGTATAATAGTCTCTGTCAATAGGCAAGAGTACGTAACTCTCTCATCTTTTTTGGCTGAATTATGGCCCTTTTTGAACTTGGAAATTGGTTCTGTTTTGTAAATGTCCAAATTTTGTCAAGACTATTTGACATATGGCTTTTAAACTTTAAACACTTGTTTATCATTATGATTTCCATCTGTAGGCAAGAGTACATAACTCTGACAATTATTTTGACTGAATTATGGCCCTTTTTGGACTTTGAAATTTGTTCAATTTTTCTTACAAGTCAGCGTTTTGTCAAAACTGTTTGAACTGTGGCTTTGAAACTTTTAACACTAGTTTATCAACATGATTTCCATCTGTAGGCAAGAGTACATAACTCTGTCAACTATTTTGACTGAATTATGGCCCTTTTTGGACTTAGAAATTAGTTAAATTTTTCATATAAGTCCATGTTCTGCCTAACATATAACTTAACATATTTGCAATCATGGTCACACATTGCCATTTAGTGCAAGACTAATCAAAATCCACAAATACAGGAACATTTTTTGTTTAATCCATTTTTTTGTTTAGTCTGAAAATCTATGGAAATATTTTGACCCCATTCTTCAATCAATTCTTCGAATAGTCGAGCGCGCTGTCATCCGACAGCTCTTGTTTTTTTCAAAACCTGGACCTAACTCTTAAATGATCATTATTTTTGTAAAATCATTATGAAAATGAGCCACGTCATGAGAAAACCAACATAGTGGCTTTGCGACCAGCATGGATCCAGACAGCCTGCGTATCTGCACAGTCTGGTCAGGATCCATGCTGTTTGCTAACAGTTGTTCTAATTGCAATAGGCTTTGAAAGTGAACAGCATGGATCCTGACCAGACTGCGTGGATGCGGCAGGCTGGTCTGGATCCATGCTGGTCGCAAAGCCACTATGTTGGTTTTTTTCATGGCACAGCTCAAATGTCATTTTAAATACCTAACTTGAAACTGTAATCAGTCACTGAATCAACAAATCATTTCCAGACCATTTTACAAATTTCCTATTGATCCATGGTCCATATTGGTCTTATTAAAGTGTAATTGATTTGTTTTGAGCAGGGCAGGTTTTTGATGGAGATTTTATGAGATATTTTCTCCCTGAACTGACATGGTTTTCTATTGATCAACTCATATTGCAATTGCATTCAGATGTACATAGAAAAAATTATACTTTTTGTACCAAAAGATTATTTACTGTAAGATCATTTCATTTTGTGGGTATAACATTTTGTGGTTTTGCCCATAACGGCTATCTCATAGAGGATATTACATGAGTGTCTTTTCATATTGAATTTATTCAACAAGTTTTATAGATTCGATGTGGAAAAACTCAAATATAATAAAATTATTCCTTTTATCACATGTAAGCTTTTCTGGCTGATGCATCAAAATTTCGCATTTCTATACCTATAACAGACCAAGTAAAGTCTCCCTACCTTACTACTTAAAACAACGTCAGCATCAAAGCTTTCTTACACTAGTGTATTATTATATTTATGTAATGGTTTTATTTTCACTCCTGCGATGTCAAACATATGATAAATGAATGTATAAATTCATGGATTTCAGCTGTTGTCGATAAAATGAATTGGAATTGTATTGATTCGATGAGATTAAATTTCTTGGATTAACAATTAAATCTGTGAAACAAATCCTTTTTAAGCATAGAGCGCAACCAAGCAACGTAATAGCAAATTCAGTATGATAGAGTTTGTTCATGAGAGGTAATGAAATGTGCAACACCCCTCATGCCCACCTAGGCTAGCACGTACTGGCTAAATTAACAGTAAAAATGAGTGTACTGCATGATCCCAAAGGAACAGAAAATATAACAATGCAAAACAACCATGAAAATTAGTTCCCCATGAATATCAATAATTTCATAATTATGAATAGATTATTGTAGATTTCAAATGAATATTAATGATTTTACATGAATATTAATGATTTCACAGTATTAGAAGGGTTGTGATTTCAAACTTGTACATGACTGAACACTTCCTAATAATAAATCTGTATCTAAAAAATGAAGTATTTGCACAAAGTGTGTTTGATGACTTAAATCGAGAACATCTACATGTTTTTAAGACATCAGATTTAAGTTTTACATGTACATTTTAAAGTCCTATAATGCTTAAACTTTTGTGTTAAAACAGTTGTAACAGCGATCGAAATAGATTTTATGCATAATTACATGGTCAGAAAAGAATACGTTCAATACTGTACATGAATTTATAAAGCTAGAACCATAAAGGGAGGTAATCAGACACAATGTATTTGATAGAACTTCCTACTATGTTTATTAGTATTCAAACCTTTGACCAATATTAGATAAAACAATTACTGAAAATAGGATTTAACAAGAAATTTATATATTTTATGTTGATAATAATAATTTTGGCAGCCACATTATAAGCAAATGTGCATTATGAGCCTTTAAATGTGTATGACTATACGTTATTTGAAATGAATTTTGACAGAGCACACATTGATTATCAATATTTAATATAAAGGAGGATATGAATGCCTGAAAAGTGAAAGACATTAACCTCTCGATTATGAAACATATACCTGGTATAGATATTGAGTAGTTGATATGATTGGTTCACCTGTAAGAAAAGGACGCTTTCTACACAAAACTTCCTTCTTAGTTTTTTTTCCAAATCTCTTGTAATCTTTGAAACAGTATGGGGTTAGAACCGTATTCAAGTGGAAATTGCCAAGGTCTTCCATTCCAGTTGGAAGTTTCAGTAATAAATCTTTTCCATTCGGAATATAGTCAAACCTGTATGAAGCAGCCAGTCAAGGGACTCCTGACACAA
The DNA here is from genome assembly GCF_021730395.1 of Mercenaria mercenaria. NCBI lineage: Eukaryota > Metazoa > Mollusca > Bivalvia > Venerida > Veneridae > Mercenaria > Mercenaria mercenaria. Next base: position 6,897,983 of record NC_069377.1, on the reverse strand, counting down.
TCAGTTAGCTGATTGAAAGTTGAAAATAGAACAAAAAGACAATATAGGAAGTTTGAAAGTTGACTGTTTAATGGCAAGTGGCTGTTTAATACAGATGGCCGCTTGGGCAGGTTTAACTGCCCCAGACAGAAGCAGTTAATAGATTTAAAGCAATAACGTATAAATCATAATGGAAGTGCGAAGAAGAAAACCCCACTGCTCTTGTTAAAATTCGACTAAATATCTTAATAGAAAATGTTGTACACATGTTATCTAGCACAGAATGATGAAAAAATTTATAACTCTCGTAAGCAAGAAAGTCCTTGTGACGCAACCTTGAAGGACACAAATAACGGTGTATTATATTCATACACTATTCAGCCTTTCAAAAAAATCGTTGAAAAATAATTGATGACATAATTATAGAGAACTTATTATTACCTATTGATTTGTTAAGTTTGTAAATAAATGGAATAGCGTAAACAAGATACCAGTGGCAGATATATCAGTAGAATACATTGTTCTTGTTAAAGGAGATAAGTTAGAACTAAACAAGTAAGGTTCATTGAAGAAATATTTTGAGAATGCAAGGTGTCAATGTTAAAACAGGGCTAATGAGAAAAATGACACAAAATAAGAAACATTTTAGGTTAAAATCAGTCTTGTGTTAAAGAAAATGATATGTATATAGTGTTTAAATGAGTTAAAATGCATTTTCTAATTATCTTGATTAACATATTTTGGGCATGCCTCACCCTTTTGATATGGAATTGTAGATTTATGATTTTTGTTTTGGACTTTAAAAGCATAATTAATACACAGGAGGTATGCAGTTAATTTTTGCACAGAATGGGTGAGTAATTGGTTTGTAAAACATTTTTATTGTGTACACACACAGAAAAGATTAGAAGGTTCTCCATTTTATATTTCCTCATACCCTGTTTCAGTCAGCGGGTTAATGTCTTAGTGTCACACTTTTACATTCCATAATGGTGTACCCGGATTTCGCCTGGTACACCATTTGATTTGGTACACTTGATAGCCAGATAGAAACATCACGGCATATTTCCGTGTACAGATCACAAGATGTGATGATGTTTGAATTGAGATGACCTATTGTTATAACAGTGCAAGGTAATAGTTACGTTTCATATGTTTTCAGACTTGTTGGAGACAGTAGGGAAGTCCTTGCATTTCTACGGCTATGGTGGTTGTCCTGATGCAACAATGCCAGAGAACCCAAACATTGATCCTGAGTCAGGATCCGACGGTTTCTATAATGCCAGTGTTACCATGGCAACCACCAATAATAATAGAAATAACAACAGGAACCAAGGGGTTCCTAGGGTGTCGTCTGCTGGCATCAAATATTATGACATCGCCACACAGCTCCTTGGCAAGGCAGGCTCGGATCTTGAGGAGCTATTTATAGCAGCAGCTAGGGTAAGCGTAACTTTTATTTCGGAAACTAAAAATAAAAGTCTTTGGGAAAATGGAAATGACTGTTTGAACATCACAACACATTGAAATGCTGCATTTTCAACTCCCGAAACAAATTATAGACATGGATGAGGGGACATGGGGGTCATGCCAGTTATTATAACTGCACTGACAGACAAGCATATCCTTTAAAACAGCAACATTTATTCACGGTTCTTCAGTTTAGGTATCGGCATAATTGACAGTACATGCTTTGTTAAACTTTGGTCCACAGACTAGAATTGTTCTCTGTCATGCATTTTCCCAGCATTTCAAAGAAGTTCATGGCTTGAAACCTGTTTCCACTATTATATTTTATTCAGCAGAGTGGCATTTTTAGAAGTTAAGTTCAGGTTTCTAGCAATGGTACATGTACATTTAGTTCAGGTGAACAACTCTGGGTCAATGTGTATCCCTTCTTGATCAGATCTGAGATTTGATTACGCTGCTGAAAGAATAAATAAAATAGGGCACAGAAATGGTATATCAAATTTCATGTGATCCTGAAAAAAAATCTATATTAATTGGGTAACTGGATATTATGCAGACTTGATTAGGCCCTGATTTAAACCAATTTTTATTCTACCAAACTTGTGACTTTTTCAGAGATTAAGAAATTAACAAAAGGTCAAAATGGTTTGATGACCATGATTACAAGTGTTGGAAGTTGTAATAACTTCAAACTTCTATCAGCTCAAACTTCTATCAGCTTCCTTGGTGCGCCGTAAAACCCAAATAAATAAATAAATAAAGGCTATCAGCTTCCTATTTACTGATTTTAACACAGATGCTCCTGTCAGTTCCTCCTTCTTTTGTTTGAAACAGTCACTCTGGCATACACCCTCCCGTCTGTGTTTTCAAACCTTGCTTGGATTATCACATAGGAAAGTGATCCAGCATGCTTCCTAAGGTCGGTAGTGTCTGCTCATGGCTAAAGTGATGCATTGAGGGGCGCCTGGAGCCTTCTTCAATCTCTGAAAAATTGTGACCTGTCAGTGTGACTTAAAACCGAGCAAAACTCAGATTCATGGGAGGAACTTCATTTTTCAGGCAAAAACATATCTTTATACTCTTAGTATTTGTTTATTCAGAACCATTGATTATTATTCACTGTAACAACCAGTGATATTTTCAGGATGGAATATACGAGAAGATAGAAAATTTCCTACACAGGAACAGGAGTGACTATGTAGTTAGTATTGATGTGAAAGACAAGAAGACGGGTAACACGCCTCTTATCTGGGCTGCCAAAAGGGGACATGCTAAGGTAAAATTGGAATGTAAAAAACATCTATGAAACTTGATTTTCACTACACTACACTAGTGAATGTAATTATTCCTGATACATTTTGTTGCCTAAGCAGGAAACTGCTATAACTGAATATAAGGATAGAAGCGAGATAATGTGCTGTGATTTGTCATAGTATAGCTGTACAGAGCCTCAGTATTCAAGCTAATGCATGCAAATTTGATGTGGCACAGTTGGTCACATTGACAGGTTTCACATATCTGTAGTGGTCACATTGTTAGACATTGCATAATTCTGTCTCCCACCACACAGTGGTGTGGGAGACATATTGATTTACTCCAGTGTGTCTGTCTGTCTGTGTGTGTGTCTGTCACAAAGCTTGTCCGCACTCTAAGTCGAACATTTCTCATCCGATCTTCACCAAACTTCAACAAAATGTGTCTGCCAGTAAATGCTCGGCCAAGTTCGATAAATAGACAAATCGGCCTAGGCACTTCAGAATTATGGCCCTTAAATTACCCAAAACACTCAGTTTTCTTGCGCAGTTTTGCCCCCAAATCGTTGCCTATACTACTAGTAGTATAGGCGTCCTTTTGTTGTCAAGAAAGCCCATGCACATGTGGATTAAGTAAACAGTATATAAAGACTGACTTACTATTTAGATGATTAGGCAGTTGTGGGAGACATGCGCTTTTCTCAAAAGCATCTCTAGTTGTCTATAGTGTTCACATTGTCAGACATTGCATATTCATAGTGATCACATTGTTAGACATTGCAAAGCTCTAATGGTCACATTGTCGAACATTGCATATCTATAGTGTTCACATTGTCAGACATTGCATATCTGTAGTGGTCACATTGTCGAACATTGCATATCTATAGTGTTCACATTGTCAGACATTGCATATCTGTAGTGGTCACATTGTCAGATATTGCAAATCTATAGAGATCACATTGTCAGACATTGCATATCAATAGTGTTCACGTTGTCAGACATTGCATATCTGTAGTGGTCACATTGTCAGATATTGCAAATCTATAGAGATCACATTGTCAGACATTGCATATCTATAGTGTTCACATTGTCAGACATTGCAGATATAGTGGTCACATTGTCAGACATCGCCTATATCTAGGTTATGCTATTGTGTAAACTACAAAATATCATCTGAAATTTATAGAGGATACCAAGTTCCTTGACAGATTAGTGATAAAAAAGAGAAGGTGAAACAGATTCAGACTAATATTATACTCGTTGGCCAATATTCTTTTACAATTTGAAAAACATGTGTCTAAATCACTCAAACAAGGATTACGCAAGATTTCAACTGAAGATCGAAACTGTTAGGTACTGATTGGTATTATATAATAAAATATGTTGAAAATTTGGTAAACCAATTCCCAGTTGCCAATGGAGAGGCGCCGATTAACGGACGATCACATGTCATAATTTGGATCCTCGGGCTGGCTGTATATTCTTTTTGACAATTTGATAAAAGACATTGTGTCTGAAATCATTCGTCCTCCACCTCTGATTCATGTGGGGAAGTTGGCAGTTACTTGCAGAGAACAGGTTTGCACTGGTACATAATCCAGGAACACTGGTTAGGTTAACTGGTTGTTATATAACTGAAATACTGTTGAAAAATGGCGTTAAACCCAAATAAAACAAAACAAAGTTGACCAATGATAAAAGCTGCATTCTGAGAATGGTGTCTGAACTCACTATGTCTCATTAAGTGGGTTGATTGGTTGTCAGAAATTTAGATGAATAAAATAGGCATTCAGCAGAATAAAAAATTTATTCCTTTAGATATGTTTGTAGAGCTAAATTTCAAGTCTAAAAGTATGCCATCTTTAATATTTAAACTGGAATTATTCCATTTTGTGGTTTTATTCCTTCACAACAGAAAACCACAATTACAGATGAATTTAAAAGGATAAAGAAATAGTTCAAAAAAGTTTTGTTTAGTTAAAAGATAAAATACATAATACAGTGCAATTTAATTACTTCAGTCATTATAAATTGAATGTAGGAGTGTCAGATATCATCTTTTTAGTTTATGAAGGATATAATTACATTGTGTACCAACATGGGTAAAAAATAATTGTGTCAATACATTGCAGAACAGCATAAGAGTCATTCTAGATTTTGCTAATTTATCAGTTCTTAATTTTAAGGTAGTGGACCGGAAATGACAGACGGAAAATTATGTATTCTCAGTTTGCGATTTCGGCATTCTCAGTACATTTTACTGAAAACTGTGTGCGAGATTAGCTACATTTACACATGTACCTTAACCAGAACATGAAGTGCCTCAAAAAGATTTTGTTTAAAATGGGACTGCCACATTTTATGTTATGATTAATTTCTTGTTAAATCCTATTTCCAATAATTGTTTTCTCTGATAATTGTCAAAGGTTTGAAGATTGATGAAGATAAAAAGTTTTATTAAATCTATTGTTTTGATTATCTCCCTTTATGGCTCTGTAAAAGTTCATTAAAAGTAGTGTTTGTCTAAGTACATGTATGTACTTATGCATTACATCTACTGGAACAATTGTTTCATCCGTCTTTTACATAAATTTTAAAGTCAAAGGAACTCTGTTAATAACTTTTGCAATGCTCTGTAATTTTTAGTACTACTAATAAAAATTTTTTTTTTCTTTTTTTTTTTTCATATTTAAAAGTGCAAGTCTAAATTCTCTTTTGTTTGTCTATGTGTTTTTTTTAATGAAATGGGAAAATATAATTGTTTTGATATTTCAAGCCCATTTTATTTTACGTCAGCGATACACGACCCACTTTCTATGTAACAGATACAGTAGCAGTTTTCTTATTTTATTGAGGATTGATTACAGAAGTCTCGAATGTGTCACGTCTTTGTATTACAATGATCTCAATGTAATTTGCCGACAATTTCACCTGCACCATTTAAATGTCTTGTAATCAATAGATCAATAAACTCTGATCAGCTGATACACAAAGATCTCCGTTGGCAGGGTGCCATGTCTTTGTCTGTCGGGGGCAGATCAACAACTGTCACCGAAAAATTTTCTGCATTTGTTTACTTAACTATTTTGTGAAGTAGATAATTATTCTGAATTTTGGTCAATAAAACCCAATTAGAGAAGAAAATTATCCAAAATCAAGCAGTTACTTTGTATTTTCTCAGTATCAGTTTCAAAATTTAATTTCAAATTATGATAATAACAGCTAATTATGGAACAAATTCAGTATGAAAATTACTGCAGATATTTTTTGTGCAAGAAGACACCTGTCATTAAATTCAAATCTAGAGTGGTATAGCTATTTTTTCCATGTGATGTTTTTTGAAAAGATGTTTATTACACTTTGAGACAAGATTTGATTGAAATTTCTGTTAAGCCTACAGAGCAGACGTCCATTTTCTTTGTTGTTTATTTATCAAAGTACATGTATATACTTTTTATAACAACCATACAGTAAAGTACCTGTCACTAGGGTTTCAAACAATCCAAACATACGAAGCATGCTGGACACAATTGATTCTACCTTTGCGACCAGTGTAGATCATGATCAGCCTGCACATCCATGCAGTCTGATCAAGATCTGCACTGTTCGCCATTCAGTCAATATATTTTTGGTAAGTACCCCTTTAAAACGTTAATGGTAATCCAGTTGAAATACGGACAAGTTAATTATAGAAATTTAGCACGGGAAGGGTTGAGAAAAATGGGCTGCAAACCACATGAAGGACTTGAGCAAGTTTGAGCACTCGGGCCTTTGATGTTTAGAGCCAGTTATATATGTTTCACTGTATAAAAAATTTTTATCTTACTATTGTAAACTTGCGTTTATGTTTTATGATAATACAGTCAAAATTTTATGACATTACAGTCCAAGTTTTATGACATTAAGTCAAAGTTTTGTGACATTACAGGTAAAAGTTAAAGATTTATGAAATAACACTGAAAGTTTTATGACATTACAGAAACTGTTAACTTTTATGATATTAAGTCAAAGTTTTATGACATTACAATTAAAGTTTTATGACACTACAGTCAAAGTTTCATGACATTACAGTCAAAGTTTTATGACATTACAGTTAAAGTTTTATGACATTACAGTCAAATCTGTAATTAACAGCCAGTCCAGGGAGTAAAACAGTGTGGCTGTTTAAGACAAGTTGAAAGTAGAACAAAAAGTCCATTTGGGAAGTAAGCTGACTCTGGCTGCTTTTGGCAATTGGCTACTTAATACAGGTGTCCACTAAGGCAAATGTAACTTCAAACTTTGATAAGAAACAATGTTACTGAATCAGAGCAGTGTAGGTAGGAATGGATGCTCTATCAATTAGGCCTGAGCTTCTGTATTAGCAGTCGAGATTATCTGAATGTCAGTAAGCCAAAATAGGAGACAAAAATGATTAATACACTGTATGGCATGGTCAGTGGCTTGCAGCCAAATGACACTTGGAATAGTTCCATATGGTCATCTTTGTTTTTATTTTACACAAGCACTCAAAACATTAGGTACAAAAGGTTTACTTATGTAAAAAAATTTCATGAACCAAATACAAATACTTAAGTAACTATGATTGGTTTGTCCATGCATTATTTATTAAAAGTGGAAAGTTATTTCATGTGGTTAAGTTGGCTGTTGGTCCTTTTCACCCCTTCTGAGAAGATTTAAAGGCCTAACCAGGTCTGTACAAACATATAAATATTGATAAAATATTGAACCTAAATGTTAATAATTGTCAGTATAATGATGAGTCAGGCATTTTCTTTTGTCATTGTATCAGAGTGGGCTTTGTGTATGTCTTGTTTTAGACGGATGTAAAGGGTCTTTGAAATAATATTTTATGTTTTAAGTTAAGTAAACACAGACAGTCCCTCATCAAAATGATATTGTGCTGTCCTTTAACAGAGTCAAGCTTCAATAGATTAAGTAATTTTGCATGACATACTTATGGGAACCTCAGATGCAGCAGACAGGCAGGCATGCACAAATGTTGCCGAGCAGCTCTTATCCTTTGTTCACGAAACTTGGGCACAATTATATATGGACATTATATTTTGGCAGGGTTTATTAACCAACAGGATCCTCAAAGTCTCTCTGGACTTGCAGTCCTTGAATTACTCAAAATTGCAAAAATTGACAGTCTCGCCCTTTAACCTGAGCAGTTCTTATCCAGTGTTCACCAAACTGGGTCACAATGATAATGGGCATAATAAGTCAGCTAAAGTCGATATATATCTGTATTGTTGCAGTTGCTCTTGAGTTATGGCCCTTGAATTACTTAAAGTTGCAAAAATTGACCATTGGTAAAGCAGTTCCTATCCAATATTCACCAAACTTAGCTAGAATATTTATGGGCATATTATTGTGGCCAAGTTCAATAACCAGTTGGATAGTCTTTGCTTGAGTTATGGTCCTTGAATTAGTCGGAATTGAGAAAATAAATTGAAAACTAGTTTTCTCAATTAGTAGAGTGTTTTAAAAGTCTGAACTAATTTGCTGTGGTGGGCATTTATTGTGACAGATTGGCATCCTTGTTATATAATAGATAATGTGGTATTTTGATTTTGTTCAAATCACTCTGCGTCCGTGGTCCGTCGTCCTTCCATCCGTCCGTCCGTTAACAATTTCTCGTTATCGCATCTCCTCAGAGACTACTAGGGGGATTTTGACCAAACTTTGTCAGAATGATGTATTTGTACCCTAGTTGTGTCCCCCTGAAAATCAGACTGGTACAACAATTTTTGAGTGAGTTATGGCCCTTTGTTTATTTTTATAATTTACATAGATTTATATAGGGAAAAACTTTGAAAATCTTCTTGTCCAAAACCACAGAGCCTAGGGCTTTGATATTTGGTATGTAGCATCATCTAGTGGTCCTCTACCAAGAAGATTCAAATTATTTCCCTGGGGTCAAATATAGCCCCGCCCCGGGGGTCACATGGTTTATATAGACTTATATAGGGAAAAACTTGGCTTGAAAATCTTCTTGTCCAAACCACAAAGCCTAGGGCTTTGATATTTGTAATGAAGCATCATCTAGTGGTTCTCTACCAAGTTTATTCAAATTATCCCCCTAGGGTCAAATATGGCCCCACCCAGGGGGTCACATTGTTTATATAGACTTATATAGGGAAAAAAATTGAAAAACCTTTTGTCCAAAACCACAGGGCCTAGGGCTTTGATATTTTGTATGTGACATCATCTAGTGGTTCTCTACTAAGATTATTGAAATTATTCCCCTAGGGTCACATGGTTCATGTAGACTTATATAGGGAAAAGCTTTTCAAATCTTCTTGTCAATAACCTACAACATTCAAATTTGGACCACATGTATGGATTTGAGTGGCAAGATGAACCTTGACATGAGTTGACCTTGATTTTGACCTAGTGACCTACTTTCACATTTCTGTAACTACAGCTTTCAAATTTGGACCACATGCATAGTTTTGTGCACTGAAAAAAACTTTGACCTTGACATTGACCTAGTGACCTACTTGTACATTTTTGAAGGTACAGGCTTCAAATTTGGACCACATGCATAGTTTCGTGTTCCAAAATGAAATTTGACCTTGATTTTGACCTAGTGACCTACTTTCACATTTCTGTAGCTACAGGCTTCAAATTTAGACCACATGCATAGGATTGTGTACCGAAACAAACTTTGACCTTGACATTGACCTAGTGACCTACTTTCACATTTTTGAAGGTACAGGGCCTGGCTTCAAATTTGGACCACATGCATAGATTTGTGTTCTGAAGTGAAATTTGACCTTGATTTGGACCTAGTGACCTACTTTCATATTTCACAAGCTACAGCCTTCAAATTTGGACCACTTGCATAGTTTTGTGTACCGAAATAAACTTTGACCTTAAGATTGACCTAGTGACCTACTTTCAAATTTCTCAAACTACAGCCTTCAAACTTGATGCACATGCATAGTTTTGTGTACAAAGAACTCTGTCCTTGAAATTGATCTAGTGACCTACTTTCACATTTCTCAAGCTACAGCTTTCGAATTTGGACCACATGCACAGTGTTGTGTACGGAAATGAAAATTTGACCTTGAGCTCGTCAATAAGTCTTGAAATTTGGAACACTCTGTGATCTCTTGTTTCTAGTATTTTTTTCAGTTTTGTGGATAACAAGAAAGATTTTGCTTAATTTTATTTGGCCCTGAATGTGTCCTATATTGAAAAAAATGGTTAATTTTAGTGGCAGTTTGTCTGCTTCTTTCAAACATTTCTTTATTGTGCAATTAGCAGTTGCATTCCATATTATGAAATATCCAGTAAATGTGCATTTAAATTGTTTAAAATCAAATATATTTTTGAATAAGTAGATTTGAAAAATCACATGAAAAAATAGTCATTAAAGGTATGTTGCTATCACAGTTTTAAGTTAATTTAACAAGTAAAAAATTTCTACTGGTATATCTATCTAAATAAACCAGACATTTCCAAAAACACATAGAAAAAGACTAACAAAAATGGCAAGGGTCATTATGAAATTAGGTTATATTATCAGACAATAGTAATAAAATACCCAAGCATTATATACAGTTGCATAAAATTTGTTAGTGCAAATTATAACAATTACTGAATTAAATTCCATTTAACTACTAAAATGTCCACCCCAGAATTACATTTCTAGGTCAGTTTTTCAAAATTGCCTCAGTAAGCAGTTATTCGGTTGTAAAGTTTATTAAGTTTTTATCCATATTTTATTAGGAGATTATATATGCCCGGATCAATATTCAGTTTTTGACAAGGGTCATAGGGTTTATCACAGTATATCAAAATTTAAAACCCACAAAATTGTATGAAATTAGAGAGACATTTAAAGACCTAATTTCGTTTTTTACGTTCTTTTGTTGGGTTTAAAGTCACACTGACACAATTATAGGCCTTACCCTGGTATATTTCTAAAATGGACTGGACAATCTTTCAGTTTGGACAGTACCATTAAATTTGTAGTCCTGCGCCATATAACCTATACTGTGTTGGTGCGCCGTAAAACTGAAATAAATAAATAAAACTGTTAAAAGGGGTGTTTACCAAAAAAAGATACTGACTGATTGGCAAACAGTGCAGATCTTGATCAAACTGCACAGATGTGCAGGCTGATCATGATCTACACTGGTTGCAAAGGCAGAATCAATCATGTCCAGCATGATAAAGGTTAAATGTCATATGGCCACTCACCAGCTTCTGAGGGTGGAGAAAGACCTCAGGTACCCCTCTGGGCGTTATTTCAAACACGGGCTGTCATCAGGGCAAACCCGCCAACCTTCTGTAAGACAGTTAGATGGCGTCCTAAAATGAAAAAAGTCTACACCCCAAGCAAAGTTTTGGCCCCATATTGATGCAGCGCAAGTGATTTAAAGATCACTTTGCTACGGAGGCCTGGTGTACATTTATCTTTTTTTACTGATGCCCAGTGTACATTTATCTTTTTTTACTGATGCCCGGTGTACATTTATCTGTTTTTACTGATGCCCGGTGTACATTTATCTTTTTTTACTGATGCCCAGTGTACATTTATCTTTTTTTACTGATGTCCAGTGTACATTTATCTTTTTTTACCGATGCCTGGTGTACATTTATCTTTTTTTACTGATGTCCAGTGTACATTTATCTTTTTTTACCGATGCCCGGTGTACATTTATCTTTTTTTACTGATGCCCAGTGTACATTTATCTTTTTTTTTCAGTAAAGCATAATATAGCATAATTTACTCTTACCTTGCACAAAAAAGTTACTTAAAAACAAATGGTATGAATATAATAGTATGAAGATAATTTATATATAGAGTCAATATTCATCATATTTTTCAATTCATTACCAGTACTGTTAAAATTGTTCTTATTTCGAGTTCAAAAACTTGGTTTTCTCGCATAGGTGGATAAGCAATTGCCCAGTCAGTTCTGTGAGAATTGCTTTGTCTGAAACACCAATAAATTCATTTGTGCTAATTGTCTTGTGTTACAAATGAAAAAAACTCTTAACATGTAATTTTTAGTAATCGATTTGCTCCAAAAAGAACTGTTAATAGCATTATTGGTCATTTTCCTTTGATAATAGCAGGTGTGGTAAAAATGCTTTGTTTGCTTCCAAACTGACATTTTATTCTGACAGAAAAAATTTCTCCGATCATATATTTATTATATCACAGAGTCAATAAAGTGTCTTCTAATATCCAAAGTTTACTTTTTTCATACAGTTGATAATATATTTGACTAATTGAAGTGTTTCTTTCATGCTTATGACAAAAATTGCAGTAATCTTTAAAGGAATATCTTGTTACAAGTTCAGCACAAAGATGGAATATTGCCAATGTTATGAAAGTACACAGTTTCTTTGTTCAGTATATCTTAACTCGATCTTTGGTCGAGATGGTCGTAAGCAGTCATCACTGAGAAAGTGAGGAATCAACTGTTCCAAGATATACTTTTTAATTCTTTTTTTAAATTATATAATATTTTATCTATTTTGATGATCAGTAATTAATAATTTTACACTAAGCATTCTTGAATTGTGGATTTTTTATAAATTTTTTGGTAAAAGGGATTCAGAAGTAAGTGCTTTTATGTTAATGTCAAGAAATTACATAAAAAATGCCTGCTTATTTGTCTTGGAAAAAGATTGTTTTACACAATATGAAATTTTATAATATCAATACTTAATGAAATTTTAATGATTTGTGGTGATGCATTTCATGAATTTTTGTTTCAGTTTGTAGAAAATCTCATTGATTTGTTGTAATCTAAACAAGTGAAATGGTTGTTAATAATATGAGCCGTGCCATGGAAAAACCAACATAGTGGCTCTGCGACCAGCATGGATCCAGACCAGCCTGCGCATCCGCGCAGTCTGGTCAGGATCCATGCTGTTCGCTTTCAAAGCCTATTGCTATTAGAGAAACTGTTAGCGAACAGCATGGATCCTGACCAGACTGCGCGGATTAGCAGGCTGGTCTGGATCCATGCTGGTTGCAAAGCCACTATGTTGGTTTTCCCATGGCACGGCACATATTTAATTTGGGTATCAGATTTATGATTCCATAATGAATGCTTTAAATTTTATATTAAAAATAAATGAAGCACTATCCAAATAGAGAATATGCATAATTACATGACTGGAATAGCACTACTTTAGATGTTGCATATGAACATATACTCTTCAGACTATTAAAGGGAGATATAAAAGATGTTCTATATATTTTCTCTGTGGTATTCATTATGCAACAAAACAAATATGAGTAATATTATCAAAATACGTAATAACAAAACTTAACATTAATTATCAAAAATGTGGGCACAATGATTGTAACCAAAGGAGCTTTTAATATGAGATTTTTATACTGTCTCTATTTTTACTGCTTTTTTTTTTCAGATTGTGCAACTGCTGTTAAGACATGGTGCCGATATTACACTACGCAATTATGAAGGTCACACTGCTGTAGAGGTTGCCTCACCCTCTATAAGGTCTATACTGCTGGAATCTGTAGAGAGAAGTACGGAGGCATCACATCAGTTACTGCTGCAAGCAGCGTGGCAGGGTGATATCAAAGTGTTTCTAGATTATTGGTGAGTTTAGTTCTTACTGTCATATGCTGGAACGTAGAGAATACAGGCTCACATCAGTTTTGCTGCAGCAGTGCAGTGAACAATGTTTCGATGTGAGTTAGTTCTTAGTTATACTGCTGACGTAGAGAAAGTACGGAGGCTTCACATCAGTTACTGCTGCAAGCAGCTGGCAGGGTGATATCAAAGTTGTTTCTAGATTATTGGTGAGTTTAGTTTCTTTACTCTATACTGCTGGAATCTGTAGAGAGAAGTACGGAGGCTTCACATCAGTTACTGCTGCAAGCAGCGTGGCAGGGTGATATCAAAGTTGTTTCTAGATTATTGGTGAGTTTAGTTTCTTTACTGTCTATACTGCTGGAATCTGTAGAGAGAAGTACAGAGGCTTCACATCAGTTACTGCTGCAAGCAGCGTGGCAGGGTGATATCAAAGTTGTTTCTAGATTATTGGTGAGTTTAGTTTCTTTACTGTCTATACTGCTGGAATCTGTAGAGAGAAGTACAGAGGCTTCACATCAGTTACTGCTGCAAGCAGCGTGGCAGGGTGATATCAAAGTTGTCTCTAGGTTACTGGTGAGTTTTAGTGATATCAAAGTGGTCTGTAGATTACTGGTGAGTTTAAGTTTCTATACCATCTATACTATTGGAATCTGTAGAGAGAAGTATGGGGGTATCACATCAGTTACTGCTGCAATCAGCGTGGCAGGGTGATATCAAAGTCGTCTCTAGGTTACTGGTGAGTTTTAGTTTCTTTACTGTCTATGCTGCTGGAAACTGTAGAGAAGTAGGGAGGCATTCCATCAGTTATTGCTGCAAGCAGTGTGGCAGGGTGATATCAAAGTCGTCTCTAGGTTACTGGTGAGTTTTAGTTTCTTTACTGTCTATGCTGCTGGAATCTGTAGAGAAGTAGGGAGGCATTCCATCAGTTATTGCTGCAAGCAGCGTGGCAGGGTGATATCAAAGTGGTCTCTAGGTTACTGGTGAGTTTTAGTTTCTTTACTGTCTATGCTGCTGGAAACTGTAGAGAAGTAGGGAGGCATTCCATCAGTTATTGCTGCAAGCAGCGTGGCAGGGTGATATCAAAGTGGTCTCTAGGTTACTGGTGAGTTTTAGTTTCTTTACTGTCTATGCTGCTGGAAACTGTAGAGAAGTAGGGAGGCATTCCATCAGTTATTGCTGCAAGCAGTGTGGCAGGGTGATATCAAAGTCGTCTCTAGGTTACTGGTGAGTTTTAGTTTCTATTTTATCTATATTGCTGGAATCTGTAGAGAGAAGTAGGGAGGCATTCCATCAGTTACTGCTGCAAGCAGCATGGCAGCATGATATCAAAGTGGTCTCTAGATTACTGGTGAGCTTAGGTTTCTATACAAGAGAGAAGCATGGAGGTTCATGTAAGGTTGTAAGCAGTGTTGCAGGGTGATACCAAAGTTTCATCTAGCCAAACAAGTAGTTAATCTTGTACATTTTAAGTGTTCAGTACATAAAATGGTTAGATATTAAGTACAGATGACAGTCTAAAAACTTTTAAGAGTGTTTGCCCTTCAGAGAGTCCACATTTATTATAATTTCCTCAATTATATTGCAGAGCATTAGCTTGTAAAGCAAGGTGCTAAAAGAAAAATGAGTTTTGTAGTTTTATTTTATAAATTAATTTATATTATCTTTGAAATAGTACTGTCATCTTATAAAGATAAAAGAAATATTTTGTAACAATCATGTTGGAGAAACTACAATTTCAGTGAAAATTACAACAAAATGGAAAAGCAAAATTTGTTTGGTACGAGAGAGGTTGTACAGCTTTTAATATCCTTCCAGAAATATACAATTCTTTTAGGTGATATACTACTAGATCTATCGTATCTTTTGTTCAGAACACTAATATTGGTTTTGTAATAACTAACATACAAACAAAAAGTCACCAACAAAACGTCACATAAAATATAAACAAAGGGTATCAGACCGTTAATTGGCACAGTCAGAAATGGCTGACAGTAACAATGACATAAGGCAATATATTTAGGTTTATTCATTTAGTAAGATAGAATCAGTACCTAAATAAAGAGATAATGAATAATGATAAAATAAGCCTTGTAATGCTAGTAGATAGTATATTTTTTACAAAATCAGCAAATTGTTTCAATGTCTTTGTTAAACGTGTTTGCTGATTTATCAATGATTAAACATAAGGAAATAGAACCTTTTTATTGACTTACTGCAATTTGAATCTTTATCTTAAAATTCTTGTCTCTGTTTCGTTTCACCGAGAAATAATGTTTTGCACCATGAAAATCGAGTGGGACCATGTATTCTGATAATATATATTGACCACTTCCTGAAAGAATTTTACCACAGTTTTATCCGTTTGAAATGGATTAAAAAATAAAAATAACTTCTCCAGGCTTTTAAATGGTTGATATAAGAGGGTATCTCTTTTTCTTGAAAAACTGTTTTCTAAGTTTAAATTAAACACCATCGTTACAAGAAAGTGTAGGTCATTGACCTTTTCATTATTTGCTTTATGTACCTATAAAGTCATAAATTTTTCAATCATTCTGGTGAAAAGACCATTTTACAATGTTAAAAAAATATAAATAAACCTTTAAATCTTTCAAAGGTTTTTAAAAGCCAGCTTAATATTAAAATTTTGTTTGTTTGCTGTTTTAAGCTTAACTCTAAATAATATAAATATTAATAAATAATAATTATGTATTATTTTAGATGCTGATGTAATAGTGATTATAGTGTAACAATAAGAGGATTATTTCTTTGATCTTTGTACTTAAGTGTTAAACGTGGTTCTTTCTTTATTTAATTTTTGATACTTAAACCTAAAATGTGTCACCTGGATGACTTTAACAAATTATTAGGCTTTAACTTTTTTATATTAACTTCCAACACAGTTCTTTCATAACTTTGCAGCTACAAGAATACTTATATATTAGGCAAGTCTGATCCAAGTACCTTACAAAATATATCCTATACATATCTTCCATATCCCATCTTTTTTGCTTAGGTGGAGAGTGTTTTTGCCCTTATATGTGTCTCCCCATGTGCTATGAAAAAGAATATGAACTGATTTCAGAAAGTAATTATTGTTCTATAGCAAGTACACATGCATATATGACCGTGAGTTCTTTATTTGAAGATGACCTGTTACCCATGTTTTGTAGTTCTGGTTGTTAAATATATATTACATGGGGAATTCGAAGGGATTGTAATATTGCTTGGCACAAATGTATCCCATAATGAGACAATGTGTCATGCATACCACACAGGCTCCTAGCCCAAAGGTCAAGGTTACATTCAGAGGTTAAAGGAAATAGTGGTTTTTTTTCCTTTCTGGTACGTAATTCTGACGTTATCACGGAGAATATGAGTAGTTTCTTGTTTATTCATCTCCTGTAGTCATCCATTTAGTTCTGTGACAAAAACTTACATATGAGAAAAATTGTAACAACTGTCTTACCCTCGCATGACTATAGGAGGGGATGTCTTTGTTTTGCTGTATCTCTGTGATTCCAGCAAGTGTACAAGTTTGAGTACCTTACCTGAATCCAAAATGTTTTGGTCCTATTTGGCGCCATATAACCTATACTATGATGGTGCACCGTAAAACCCTACTCAAATCGAAGTCTCTTTTAGTCATCTGAAGAGAGAATTTTATGGGAAATCACCTTCACACAAAGGGGAATTTTTAATATGGCATAAATATCAGTCTGCTGGTAAATTCCCATTGACTGTTCCAATATTTGACTTACCTTTCTACGCAGTCTGCAAAAGGTCTTCAGATCAATTATATCTCTATATAGAGCAAAATCAGGACGATATTCAGGACAGTTTATCACACCCTGATACCCAGCTTGTTTATTGTTAATCAATTAGTATAAAGTGAATGCTTAATTTTTCTACAAGAGACATGAAGACAGGAGTATAAAGATAGAAATATTGATTCCTGTTAAGGTAAAAACAAAAGCAAAAACATTTCAAATATAAATACAGTAACTGTAAAATCCTTTAACCTTTAGCCTGCTATATTTCTAAAATAGACTGATCCATTATTCAATTTTGGCAATACCATTTATTATTTGAAAGGATATTTGAAAATTAAGGATATTTGAAAATTTACTAACTGAATAGTGAACAGTGCAGACCATGATCAGACTGCACGAATGTGTAGGCTGATCTTGGTCTGCATTGGTCACAAAGGCAGAATCACTTGCCGCCTGCAGGCTTTAAATTTCATTGTTTTGATAAAAACAAATGTTTGCTGGGGAAATTAATCTTATTTTTTGTGCATTTAGACAGATATGATACTCATTTGAGAGTCTTGAAAGATTGTGAATCATGGTTGCGTTGTTTTTTTTTGTATATATACATTTTTATAGTAACTTGCTACATGAATAAGTTGTTTTCTTTCCATGAGTACCAGATAATCAAAATAATATATTAGGTGATCCATCCTCACAATATCTAGACCCATTTGCTGAAAGGCCTCCCCACATTTTTCACTTTTTGAAGGATATATATTTGCTGACTTTTATCTAAAATATATTTAAATTCAGTGAAAGACACAATGTCATCTTTACTATCAAAACAATAAGTTTTAGCTAAAGTTTTAATTTCAAAAGATTTTTTCATACAACATACAACACCATTTTATTCTCTGTTTTTTGTGAATGACGTCTGAACAAGCATGCAGTCACATGGAAAAGAACCATCTTTTGTATTATTACACAAGTGTTGTTTATACAATATTTTTCTATAATTCTCTTTCTGTACAAAAATTGTATGGGATGTTAATAATCTTGTTAAATATTTATCAGGCTAAAGCGGATAGTATATATTTTCAGAATCAAAAGAAGGTATTGGACATCAACTGTCAGAATGCGGACGGCTTCACTCCAGTTATGCTGGCTACTCGTGACATGCAACTGTTTGAAAAACTAGCGTCACAAATGTCGAGAAACTATAACCCTGTAGAAGTCGTGACAGAGCTTCTGTCTGCGAGAGCGTAAGTTTATGAAGAGACATTTCTATTACTAATTATGATAATTGTTTTTACACCAAGTTGTTTTCAACTTTAATTTTAGGATGGTATTTCCGAATTGAAAAGCACCACGGTCAGAGAAAAAGAATAAGTGAAACTAGAGCCTAATGCTAAATTTCTTAGAATATTAGGCCTACTGTAAAATCAATTAATTTCATGGGCATGAAATTTCGTGGTTTGGGTCAAAACGGCAATTTCATAGGGATATGAATTCATGGAGTTCAACTTTTGAACATAAATTGAATGGGAATTTTACCTGTCAGTTGGGATTAAATTTCGCAGATTGACTCAACTGCAGAATCCACGAAAATTAGCCCACCACGAAAATTAATGATTTCACAGTATTTTCAACTGGAGATGTAAAACGAAATTTTCTAGAATATCAGTCCAAGGCAGTTCTAAACTTCATGAAAGTGACCCTCTAACTTTGATGAAGATGAGGCCTGTTTAGAATCTGTAAATTAAAGTTTTGAAATTTCTAATATTCAAAATGAGGCAATTCTAGACTGAGAGTAAGGAATACCAGTAACCCTGATAACTATATTATATTTCAGAGACCTGCATGCTACTGATGGAGATGGTAAAACGTGTGTACATCATGCGTCTCAGTCAAAAGCTCAGATCGCCCAGACAGTTCTTGCCTCCATTATCACAGGAGCTCCAGATCTAGGTAGATTGATTTTTACCATTAAATGCTAAATGGATTAATTGACCATGTGAAGCTCATTCTTACAACTACTAGATATATTAATATTGTATTAAAAAAAAATTTTAAGCAAAAAGTTCATAAGACTTTATAAGAAAAACTGATTTTCCTGACTATAGGTATTTAACATGCATTCAGTGGTGGTAAATCTTGTCTGTTCCAGTTTCAAAACTTTTTTATTTCTATATATATTTTGATGATGCATCTTTTGACCATTACAATAAAAGCACTACTGCAATGTGACCATGATAATTAGGGCATCATGGCTTTTTGCTATTTGAATGTTACAGTTAAAGCATCATTGCAATTTGATAGTTACAACAACAGCTATATGACTATTTGACTGTAACAGTTGGAATTTCATGGCACTTTGATGGTTACAGTTAGAACATTATGGCAATTTGATGGTTACAATAACAGCTGTATGGCTATTTGACTGTAACAATCGGAGTATCATGGCACTTCGATGGTTACAGTTAGAACATTATGGCAATTTGATGGTTACAATAACAGCATCCTGGCAATTTGACTGTAATAGTTGGAATTTCATGCACTTTGATGGTAACAGTTAGAACATCATGGCAATTTGATGGTTAAAATAACAGCATCATGGCAATTTGACTGTAATAGTTGGAGTATCATGGCCATTTCATGGTTACAGTTTACACATCATGGCAATTTCATGTTTCAAAAACAGCATCATGGCAATTTAAATGTTACAGTTAGAGCATCATTGCATATTGTGCTTTAATCTGTTTCAGAACAAAAGGATAAGAGATGTTTTGCCCCTCTACATTGTGCCTCCCTGACAGGAAATTCTGAGTGCCTCAGTACATTGCTGGATGGAGGTTCAGAGGTCAACTCTAGGGGGTTTGCAGGGGCTACTGCACTGCATATCACAGTAAGAAAGTCATTTTCATTTCTGTTTCAATATGTAGCTTTTTATGCCCCCGAAGGGAGGCATATAGTTTTTGAACCGTCTGTCCGTCTGTCGGTCTGTCAGTCTGTCCGCAATTTTCGTGTCCGGTCCATATCTTTGTCATCGATGGATGGATTTTCAAATAACTTGGCATGAATGTGTACCACAGTAAGACGACGTGTCGCACGCAAGACCCAGGACCGTAGCTCAAAGGTCAAGGTCACACTTAGACATTAAAGGATAGTGCATTGATGGGCGTGTCCGGTCCATATCTTTGTCATCCATGGATGGATTTTCAAATAACTTGGCATGAATGTGTACCACAGTAAGACGACGTGTCGCACGCAAGACCCAGGTCCGTAGCTCAAAGGTCAAGGTCACACTTAGATGTTAAAGGATAGTGCATTGATGGGCGTGTCCGGTCCATATCTTTGTCATCCATGGATGGATTTTCAAATAACTTGGCATGAATGTGTACCACAGTAAGACGACGTGTCGCGCGCAAGACCCAGGTCCGTAGGTCAAAGGTCCTAAACTCTAACATCGGCCATAACTATTCATTCAAAGTGCCATCGGGGGCATGTGTCATCCTATGGAGACAGCTCTTGTTTCAAATCTGAGAATACATAAACAGTGTAGCCAAGGACAGAGTCTGTTTACACTTAAATGATGAAGATGACTTGAGTGTAAATTGTGTATAAGTCTTTCAGTTGACCACTCAACAAGTTATTGTATTAAAGTTATTAGCTTTTCTGATCACTGAGGTATTGTCATCACTTCATCATCAGATTTGGCTATGATTTTTTTGTTTGGTCCATTTTTTCTGAAAAAACTGTACAAGCTATAGTTTTGAAACTGTTCACACTTGTTATATGCCCGGAGGGATGTATTATGTTATGACGCTGGTGTCGTCTGTCCATCCGTCCATTAGCAATTTTGTGTCTGCTCCCATAAAAAGATTTAGGATAGGCCCAGAAATTTAGGGTAGGTAGGGATACCAGAAACAAACAATTTTTTTTAGGCCTAAGTTGTCATTTTTCAACTAAAATTAATCAATTATTTTTGCCAGTCCTATAACAATCATGAGAAGGCTACTACAGTGCTGTTAGAACATGGTGCCAATGTAACGTTAACAGATGATCGAGGATTAACTCCCTTGGATTTTGCTAAAACGCGTAAAATGAGGAAAAAACTTCAAGAGGCATGGACCGAGGTGAGGAATTCAAAGTCAACAACCAATTTGGGACCAATTAGGGCCCACAGTCGAGAAGATTTAAGATCTTCTGTTGAAGACCTGACAAAAAGACGTAAAGGGGAAGTCATATTTGAGGTACGATCATTCAGATCACTCTAATTAAAGATTAAAGATAGAAATTTCTTTATAACAGGAATAATTTCACATAATCTGTTGAAATATACATGTTTATTTAAAATGAATGATTGCCAGAATTAGTTACTGTGAATCCGTGGAATGTGATGAGCATAAAATTTGGTTAAAAAATGGCACGTATTTCAGAAGTGAAAAAAGAAGAGGTGAAAAACAAATAATTCTGTATTGTACTGTACTGTAAATAATTATGAGCTTTTTTCATTAATCAGTATTCATGACTTGACACAGTTCTATAGATAAAGCGCACAAAACCCCTCAAAGTTCTATGTTAACATAGATAAGCCTTGAAAATTTCATTTCATGTGCACTGGTTAAAAAACAAAATAACAAATAAAAAGGTAAAGGTATGTAATAAAAACGTCATTGTAGTAGTAGCTTGATCTGGGGTGTTTTTTTCTCTTTCGGATTTTGTTAGGTAATGAGAAACACGGGGGGGGGGGGGGGGGCCTCATGTAATCTGATCTGGCAAAATCCACTGAAGCCTAATACAGCAACCCAGATAAAAAGCTTACTGTCTTTTGAGTTTTATTTTCTGTACTGGTAAACTGTTTAAAAGTAAATTAGGTATGGCAAAATGATGAATTTATTACTGTATGCTTAAGAAAAAGTTTTTAAACTGCCATATAAATTAACTTTATGGAAGTTTTTTTTTTTCCAGGGACTGCCAAGTAATCCTTTTAATGATTCAACCAAGAAAGACTCCATGACTAGTAAGTATTAGCATAATTTGTCACCTCAGTACAAATAGAGGATAGGTACTTCTTTATTTCAGTGCTGTTACCCAATCTTTGTGCTCAAACAACAATACACTTTAGTAATATTTGAACCTACACTGTAAAGACTGGTGTTCTTAATATACTCAGGAATTTTTCCGAACATGGACCCGAATATGGAAATTTAGAGATTTTGCAGTCAGGCCCCATTTATTTTAGGATTTAAAGCAATGTCCTGAAGGATATGTCTTTGCCTTACATTTACTAATTCATGGTTACATTTTTAGTAACATATGAAAGCATTATACTATTACATTAAATGTTGAACTTCAACTTGTCTTAGGGGATATCCATGGCTGAGTGGTTAAGGCCACTGCCTTTATGGATACTATGTGCCAATGTTGGTTTGAATCCTCGCTTTTGATGTAGAACTACTTTAATATGAGACTGGCTTTTGGAAGGTTGGTGGTTCTACCCAGGTGTTCGCCAGTGCTTAAATGTTTGATGGGGCACCTGGTGTCTTTCTCCAGCATAAAAAGCTGAAAACTTCAAAAGGTGCCATAATTATGCCTTTTAATTATGTTAGTAAAACGTTAGACCCAACAATTTTTTTTTTTCATTGTTGCCTTGTTCCATAACATACTGCAGATATTTTGTCTTTACATAAGTTAGTTATATGCCTTTATTGCAAAAAAACCTTCCATTTTCATTATTTATTATGATATGAACAATATTTATTTAGAAAACAGTGAAATAAGAAGATCAAAAAGTTTACGTGAGCTTGGGAGTCTTCGTATAGATATGTTACATGATATATGGTTTCCCAAAAATATGGATGTAACTTTTCCTAGATACAAGAAGGGTTTGTTCAATATGTCATTCATAATAATGTAGTGTTTAATGGTTACAGGGTTTTTGTAAATCATTTGTCTTGGAAGAAGGGTTAATGGCCTAAGGCTGTATCAGCTGTTTATGTTTTTCTGTTCCTGAAGAATTTATATATGGAGTTTTAAAAATTCAGCTTGAAAATGGGCTGAAATGTTTGCAAACCAGTCCCTAAACTCAGTATTTGATTAGCGGAGTCTGAGCACAAATTTGAAATTGGCCAATAGCAAGGCAGAATTTTTAGCATTTGATTGGCTGCTTCTAAGCACAAATTGAAATTTACCGATGGCAAGGCTGAATTTTTAGCATTTGATTGGCTACTTCTGAGCACAAATTTGAAATTGACCTACGGCAGAGCTGAATATTTAGCATTTGATTGGCTGCTTATGAGCACAAATTTGAAATTGACCAATGGCAAGGCTGAATTTTTAGACCAGTCTCCAAACTCATTGTTTTAAACTCATCCTCTTAAATTTTTAAATGCAGTAATAACAGTACTTTGGTCCTTGAGACAAGCCTTACCTTTATCATGCTGGACAGGATTGATTCTGCCATTGTGACCAGTGTAGATCATGATCAGCCTGCACATCTGTGCAGTCTGTTCAAGATCTGCAATGTTTGCTATTCTGTCAGTATCTTTTTGGTTAGCACGGTTTTTAACAGTTAATGGTGCTGTTGAAATTGAAAGATGGGCAAGTTCATTATAGAATTTATCAGGGTAAGGGCTAAAGTTGACTCCTAGTGCAGTAGTTCATAGGTGCAAGTGTATCTTTTACAGTGCTTCTTCTAAGTATTGGTAATTATGAATTTCAAAGTTTGTTGTTCATATTTTTGTGACTTCAGTTTTAGGTGTTGGAGTGGTATATCAGGAAATCTATCATCTGGGTACATCTTGCTTTATCTGTTTTGATTCAAGGGTAGGTGTGTGTACATCACTCGCATATACCAAAGAGAGTTAATGTTTCATATATTTGACCCACCTTTTGGGTTAGGTAAGTCGTTTTTTTTTTAGCTCACCTGTCACAAAGTGACAAGATGAGCTTTTGTGATCGTGCGCTGTCCGTCGTCCGTCCGTGCGTACGTGTGTGCATCCGTGCGTGCGTCCGTAAACTTTTGCTTGTGACCACTCTAGAGGTCACATTTTTCGTGGAATCTTTATGACAGTTGGTCAGAATGTTCATCTTGATGATATCTAGGTCAGGTTCGAAACTGGGTCACGTGCCGTCAAAAACTAGGTCAGTAGGTCTAAAAATAGAAAAACCTTGTGACCTCTCTAGAGGCCATATATTTCATAAGATCTTCATGAAAATTGGTCAGAATGTTCACCTTGGTGGTATCTAGGTCAAGTTCGAAACTGGGTCACGTGCTGTCAAAAACTAGATCAGTAGGTCTAAAAATAGAAAAACCTTGTGACCTCTCTAGAGGCTATATATTTCAGAAGATCTTCATGAAAATTGGTCAGAACTTTCATCTTGATGATATCTAGGTCAAGTTCGAAACCGGGTCACGTGCCTTCAAAAACTAGGTCAGTAGGTCTAAAAATAGAAAAACCTTGTGACCTCTCTGGAGGCCATATATTTCACAAGATCTTCATGAAAAATGGTCAGAACGTTCATATTGATGATATCTAGGTCAAGTTTGAAACTGGGTCACGTGCCTTCAAAAACTAGGTCAGTAGGTTAAATAATAGAAAAACCTTGTGACCTCTCTAAAGGCCATATTTTTTATGGGATCTGTATAAAAGTTGGTCTGAATGTTCATCTTGATGATATCTAGGTCAAATTTGAAACTGGGTCACGTGCGATCAAAAACTAAGTCAGTAGGTCTAAAAATAGAAAAACCTTGTGACCTCTCTAGAGGCCATATATTTCATGAGATCTTCATGAAAATTGGTCAGAATGTTCACCTTGATGATATCTAGGTCAAGTTCGAAACCGGGTCACGTGGCATCAAAAACTAGGTCAGTAGGTCAAATAATAGAAAAACCTTTTGACCTCTCTAGAGGCCATATTTTTCATGGGATCTGTATGAAAGTTAGTCTGAATGTTCATCTTGATGATATCTAGGTCAAGTTCGAAAGTGGGTCACGTGCCATCAAAAACTAGGTCAGTAGGTCAAATAATAGAAAAACCTTGTGACCTCTCTAAAGGTCATATTTTTCATGGGATCTGTATGAAAATTGGTCTGAATGTTCATCTTGATGATATCTAGGTCAAGTTTGAAACTGGGTCACGTGCCTTCAAAAACTAGGTCAGTAGGTCTAAAAATAGAAAAACCTTGTGACCTCTCTAGAGGCCATATATTTCACAAGATCTTCATGAAAATTGGTCAGAACGTTCATCTTGATGATATCTAGGTCAAATTTGAAACTGGGTCACATGCCTTCAAAAACTAGGTCAGTAGGTCAAATAATAGAAAAACCTTGTGACCTCTCTAAAGGCCATATTTTTCATGGGATCTGTATGAAAATTGGTCTGAATGTTCATCTTGATGATATCTAGGTCAAGTTCGAAACTGGGTCACGTGCGATCAAAAACTAGGTCAGTAGGTCTAAAAATAGAAAAACCTTGTGACCTCTCTAGAGGCCATATATTTCATGAGATCTTCATGAAAATTTGTCAGAATGTTCACCTTGATAATATCTAGGTCAAGTTCGAAAGTGGGTCATGTGCCGTCAAAAACTAGGTCAGTAGGTCAAATAATAGAAAAACCTTGTGACCTCTCTAGAGGCCGTATTTTTCATGGGATCTGTATGAAAGTTGGTCTGAATGTTCATCTTGATGATATCTAGGTCAAGTTTGAAATTGGGTCAAAAACTAGGTCAGTAGGTCTAAAATTATTAAAATCTTTTGACCTCTCTAGAGGCCATATTTTTCAGTGGATCTTCATGAAAATTGATCTGAATGTTCACCTTGATGATATCTAGGTCAGTTTCGAAACTGGGTCAGGTGCGGTCAAAAACTGGGCCAGTAGGTATAAAAATAGAAAAACCTTCTGACCTCTCTAGAGGCCATATTTTTCATGAGATCTTCATGAAAATTAGTGAGAATGTTCACCTTGATGATATCTAGGTAAATTTCAAAACAGGGTCACGTACCTTCGAAAAATAGGTCAATAGGTCAAATAATAGAAAAACCTTGTGACCTCTCTAGAGACCATATTTTTCAATGGATCTTCATGAAAATTGGTCAGAATTTTTATCTTGATAATATCTAGGTCAAGTTCAAAACTGGTTCACATGAGCTCAAAAACTAGGTCACTATGTCAGATAATAGAGAAAACGACGTCATACTCAAAACTGGGTCATGTGGGAAGAGGTGAGCGATTCAGGACCATCATGGTCCTCTTGTTTTTTAAATAATTTGGAACCTGTGCAATGAAACAGCCATGTCTGCTGTATTCTTGAGTTTCTAGGAATTATCACCTCGTTTCAACAAGATTACTGGTGTGTATTTCAAAATGCACTGAAACTCAGGAACATTTCTTGCAAACTCCATTGTACGGTATGAATGCATGTTTCATCAGGAAGATTCTTGATTAGTTGAAACAAGATTTACCTGAGTTAGAAGTGAGGTCAAACTTGTGAAAACATTAACCTGATTGGCAGGTGCGTATGATGTAATAATGCACCTGCTCTTGTAATAGTGTTATTCTTTATTACATGTGAGTGTTGACTGATACAGATGCAGTAATGGTTATGTCCATCTGTCTATGAGTTTGTTATATCATTAATTTTTGTAAAGTTGATGTTTTTTTGGTGCTGGGTAGCAACACTGTATAGTAGATTTATTTATATACACAGAAGCACTAAAATGAGGAAGATTTCCATAGCATAAATTTCTGTGTTTTTAAATGACATATATTGGAGCTGTGGATTACAGAGGCTACTGTGTACATACTTTGTACCGTGTAGTTTGTTATTACTAATATGAGCCGTGCCATGGGAAAACCAACATAGTTGGTTTGCGACCAGCATGGATCCATGCTGTTCGCTAACAGTTTCTCTAATTGCAATAGGCTTTGAAAGCGAACAGCATGGATCCTGTGCAGGCTGGTCTGGATCCATGCTGGTCGCAAAGCCACTATGTTGGTTTTCCCATGGCGCGGCTCATATGATTTTTTTTTACAATGGTCCATGGCAGAAACTTGAATGAAACTTACACAGCACTGCTGTGTTTAAAGGCAGAATACGTAACTCGGAACCAATATCACAGCTGTAATTTCTGTACGCTCATATTGTAGAGGAGAGTGAAATGTGTTTCTTGTGTGGTATATGTAAACTAATGTGGTAGAGGAGTTTTAGCTTTGGTTGCTTTAATATTTTACTTTAAAAGTTTGGTATAAAAAGTTTACATTTTACTATCTATGAGTCTTTGAATATGACTTTCGCAAAGAGTGATTGAAACATTTATATTTGAGGCGTTTCTTACAGATATGTCTGTTTAAATAGAAATTTCATAGAAATATTTTGTTTAAGAATATTAAATTCAAGAATTCCATTATTCTCTTAGAATTATGTTTCATACTGTATTTGCATGGAGAGCATGGGACGACAAAGTACAAATACATAAGTACAAAATTAAATACATTGGACGGCAAAGTACAAATACATGGGATGACAAAGTACAAATACATGGGACGACAAAGTACAAATACATAAGTACAAAATTAGATACATTGGACGGCAAAGTACAAATATATGGGATGACAAAGTACAATTACATGGGTTGACAAAGTACAAATACATGGAACGACAAAGTACAAATACATAAGTACAAAATTAGATACATTGGACGGCAAAGTACAAATACATTGGATGACAAAGTACAAATACATGGGATGACAAAGTACAAATACATAAGTACAAAATTAGATACATTGGACGGCAAAGTACAAATACATGGGATGACAAAGTACAAATACATGGGATGACAAAGTACAAATACATGGGACGACAAAGTACAAATACATAAGTACAAAATTAGATACATTGGACGGCAAAGTACAAATACATGGGATGACAAAGTACAAATACATGGGATGACAAAGTACAAAGTACAAATACATGGGATGACAAAGTACAAATACATGGGATGACAAAGTACAAATACATGGGACGACAAAGTACAAATACATAAGTACAAAATTAGATACATTGGACGGCAAAGTACAAATACATGGGATGACAAAGTACAAATACATGGGGTGACAAAGTACAAATACATGGGATGACAAAGTACAAATATATAAGTACAAAATTAGATACATTGGACGGCAAAGTACAAATACATGGGATGACAAAGTACAAATACATAAAGTACAAATACATGGGATGACAAAGTACAGATACATGGGATGACAAAGTACAAATACATAAGTACAAAATTAGATACATTGGACGGCAAAGTACAGATACATGGGATGACAAAGTACAAATACATAAGTACAAAATTAGATACATTGGACGGCAAAGTACAAATACATGGGATGACAAAGTACAAATACATGGGATGACAAAGTACAAATACATAGGATGACAAAGTACAAATACATGGGATGACAAAGTACAAATACATAGGATGACAAAGTACAAATACATGGGATGACAAAATATAAACAGCTGTAAAAGCTTGATACCAGCTAAATATTATAAACTTCATAAAGCTGACAGCCTGCCCGCTTAGCTTAGTAGGTAGAGCGTCGGTCTACGGATCACAGGGTTGTGAGTTCGATCCTCGGGCGGGGCGTATGTTCTCCGTGACTATTTGATAAACGACATTGTGTCTGAAATCATTATTCCTCCACCTCTGATTCATGTGGAGAAGTTGGCAATTACTTGCGGAGAACAGGTTTGTACTGGTACAGAATCCAGGAACACTGGTTAGGTTAACTGCCCGCCATTACATGACTGAAATACTGTTGAAAAATGGCGTTAAACCCAAAACAAACAATCATAAAGCTGACATTCTTTTTTTTTAGATGGTGACTGATGTTGTTGTGAGGCTCAAATACTGCTTCAGTAAAGGAATATTTATTTGATCTTTATATTTTCTTCTGTACTGAAAATCTAATTTTTCCTCACAAGTTATTTTTTTAATTCTTTCAGATCCAAAGGGTATCACAAGGCACTTGAGTCTCAAAGAAAAGTCTAAAGGAGAAGATGAGTTCTCTCAGCCTCATTTAAGGTGAGAAACCTTACTGTATCGGTGGATATTTTTTTAGGGTCAAAAAGTTCGCAAACTGCCGATTCCAGAAGTTTACCGAGTGGAAATATCTGCGTATTGCCATATTTGTTTATCTTTACTTGACTTTAATGATGTGTTTTTGTGAACGTGGAAGTTTAGGCTGGCTGATATTTTCACGAATTTCTTGAAATAATATTTAATTAGAGATGTCAAAATAATGTTTCTGTAGTGTAGGGATAACGCATGTTTTTTCGTGTTATAAAGTCTGCAGAATCCCGAGGGATTCTGAAGATGTTATAACATGAAATGAACATGCGTTCATGCTATTCTAGCATAAAACTCAGAAAAAACTAATAAATGAATACATTCTACCTCAACGTCATTAAATTTCCAGGAAATGCGCGGGAATATCCGAGTTTTTTTTTCACGTTGACATCATTTCCATTTGAATTATCTGTTTTGGGGGCGTAATACATTTACGCTTTGCCATGGAACGCGCATATATAAAAAGGTGTTATAACAGCACGTGAGCACGAGAATCTCTCTGTTAACACACGTTTTCTCTCTTGTTTAAAACACCCCCGAAAAGTGACAGTAACAGCAGTTTTATGCTAGAATGTGTAATAACATTAAAATATTCAACATATTTTACCCTTGTATACAATGTCATTAACCACTGGTTAAAAAAGGTATAGGCTCTGCATAATGGGATTTAGACATTCTTTTATATTGAGAATAATTAACAGTCTTCCTTTTACAGAGACAGTGTACGAAAGCTGGGACAAGTAAGGAACCAGCAGAAGCCATCACCACTGCCGAGGACCAAATCTCGAAGTATAGAAAGACTGCCAGTAATAAGCCCCGATCGTGTTAGTTCAGATCGTAACCTAGAGTCACCAGTTATGTTTGGAAGAAACTCAAGACTTAGGAGATCATTTGAGGACAGGAAGCAGGGTAAGGATTTTTCAGGTCATGAGTTTTTGAGCATTTTTCTGCACTTATTAAACTATGAAACATTCAAAGGTTTATGATGTCTTTTGATGAATATAACATTTTACCATTTGATATTCTTTATTTCTTACTGTTTGAAAATAGCACTGTGATTTGCATTGAAAATATCACTATGATTTACATTGAAAATAGCATTATGCCTTACATTGAAAATATCACTATGATTTACATTGAAAATAGCACTTTGGTTAACATTGAAAATAGTGCTGTGGTTAACATTGAAAATAGGCCTTTGATTTACATTGAAAATAGCACTTTGGTTAACATTGAAAATAGCACTTTGATCTACATTGAAAATAGCACTGTGGTTAACGTTGTAAAAAGCCCTTTGATTTACATTGTAAATGCACTGAAAATAGCATAATGATTTACATGGACAATAATATGTCAACTGAGCTTAAATTTATTTCAAGGTCGGGGAAGGAAGGTAAATCCAATGACTGCCAGAGAAAGCTCAAACCTTACAGATGAGGTGTTTGAAAGGTTTTCACCAGCACCAGCTTCTCCAACCCCTAGTCACCACAGACGCAGTGAGTCCGACCCCAACCGAGGGACCCCAAACCTGATGGAACTAGCTGCATCATGTGAACCTTACTTACATGGCCAGAAGAGAGGTAGGTCACATGAGATTGCAAAATATATTCCTTAATTTTGAATAGATTTGGTGTCAGTGAAATGTATTCAGGTAGAATATACCTGAGGTATAATTTATTTTGAATATACCTGTTAATAAACAGTATCTTAATTGGTACTTAAACATAATATACATTATGAAAGAGCTGGAATAAAAGTGCTGCACATGTATATAGTGGGCCATGGTTATTTTCATGGTAGATAGAACAAG
Source organism: Mercenaria mercenaria (assembly GCF_021730395.1). NCBI lineage: Eukaryota > Metazoa > Mollusca > Bivalvia > Venerida > Veneridae > Mercenaria > Mercenaria mercenaria. The sequence continues at coordinate 6,866,986 of NC_069377.1, read as the reverse complement.
GCATTTATTACTTACCGTATTTTTGTGTGTATAGGTCGCGGTAATGTATAGTCCGCATCTAATTTTTGCTCTGGAAATGGTCGGAAAATTTAACTTCTAGCGTATTAGTCGCAGTTAAATTTCGGATTTTTTTCCCAGCAATATTTAATATTTACCGGCAAAAAAGTTATGGCGGCGGCCATATTGATGCCGCGGACTGAATTATTATCAGAACCTGATTGGTGGAAATCGGACAGTGTTATTTTCGTTCCCAACCGTTTCGTACTAACAGTAGTATCGGTAACAGACTACATCAAAGAAAAGCGACTTTTTGACACTAATCATGCAAGTTTAAGTGTGAATTGTTTGCACAGCAATTATAACACCTTTCCGTGTCATGTAATTAACCGCGTTCTTTTGATTCTGAGTAAAAAGATTAACAAAATATCTCTTTTTGGATTTTTTTCTTTTATTTAAAAATCAAAAGTAAAAAATTATCTTTCAAGTTTTTTAATACGCTAAGAATTGGTATAAACAATGTTTGGAATGGAGGACGGATCTGTCCGGATTTTATCCAACCCGGAGTACATGTCAATGGCGTCCAGTAAAACAAAAGTAGAAACAAACGTAATTCAGACTGCAAAAACATCTTTGAATTAAAGTCATTCGTAATTTTAATATTCTGTATGGGTTATTTACGATATATTTTATTGAAAGTAACCGCTATTGGTTGAAAAGCCGCCGATATTGATATTTTTTGTCCATTTTGTTCGTTCGTAACAGAATACAGATGCACGTAATTTTGCGAGAGCTACGGTCAGAAAATTGGCCCGAAAAAAAAAACTGCTGGCAATGTTCTGTCGTATAGGTCGCAGGAACTTTTTCAGGCAGCAAAATGGGTAGAAAAAGTGCGACCTATACACACCAAAATACGGTACGCATTTATTACTTACAACTTAACACAAAGAACAAAAAAAAATGTGCATCTACAGCATTTAAAAGATGAAAATAGGAGCATTTGAGGTTATATTTTGGTATAGCCAGTGAAAACAAGAGAAATTTTTTGGCTTGATTGATGATTCGCAGAAACTTGCTAAAATAAGAAAGAAATCACCATGGTAACAGCTTCAACTCCTTCAGTGCAAAACATGTTTGATTGAAAGGATTTACGTTTGACAACAATAGCGGAAGGATTGTTACTTATCATTCATACCATTATTTAGGTGGTTATTAATTACATTTTAAAGCAACCTATTCACACATTTTAGTCAAAAAAAAAATTATCTCAGAAATTTATAAAACTTTGGTACTGTGAAAATTACTAATGGGATAAAGTTTAGATATATTTTTGTGAGATATTGTCATCAATAACCAAAAATACTGTGCAGGAGGGAGTAAACCATTATAATGCTTTTGAAATAATGGAGAAAATCAATATTCTTTCTGCTTTTTTACTAATAAATAACAGTTGTTTCACCATGTTTCAATATCGTATATACATTCTATGCCAAACTAAGTGGGAATCAACATGTTGAAAAATTTTACTCAACCTGTGGGCAATTAGCTTTAAAAGCATTATTAGGGCCTCCGTGGTTGCTGACTTCAAATCACTTGCCCCTCACCAATGTAGGTTTGAGCCTCACTTGTGGCATTGAATTCTTCATGTGAGGAAGCCATCCAGCTAGCTTATGGAGGGTGCCCACATGTGATTGAATATTTCATAGAGGGGCACTTTGGGTCATCCTCCACCATCAAAGCTGGAAAGTTGCCATATGACCTATAATTGTGTCAGTGCAACCTTAAATCCAGAAAAAAAAACATTATTTCTAGTAAGTGGTAAAAATTCACAAGTAGCTTTAAACATCAGCAGCTTTAAAAACAGTTCAAATGACAAGAAAAAAATTCTGGTCACTTTTACATTGTAAATAGTGTTATTAATTAGCTAAGAAATGTAGCTGTCACATTTTGTAAATGTGTAGTGATAATTAGATGGTTCAGGCGTAGAAAGAAGTTTAAGTAAAAATCTGGTGAAAATAATATATATTGTTGTAATGTTAGAATTCATTATTTATTATACCCCCACAAAACAAAGTTTGGTGGGGGGTGTATATAGGAGTGAGCTTGGCGGTCGGTTGGTCGGTCGGTCGATTTGTTGGTTTTGCATGGTTTCCGGATGATAACTCAAGAAAGGCTTGACCAATTTAAATAATTTTTGGTACACAGGTGTAACATCAGAAAATACAGGTCAAGTTCGAATTTGGGGTCAGTAGGTCAAAGGTCAAGGTCACAGTGACCCTAAACAGTCAAACGGTTTCCGGATGATAACTTCAGAACACTTGGGCCTAGGATCATAAATTTTGGTACACAGGTGTAACATCATGAAATGCAGGTCAAGTTCGACATTGAGGTCTGTAGGTCAAAGGTCAAGGTCACAGGGACTCGGAACAGTTAAATGGTTTCCGGATGACAACTTGAGAACACTTGGGCCTGTGATCATAAATTTTGGTACACAGGTGTAACATCATGAAATGCAGGTCAAAGTCAAGGTCACAGGGACTCGGAACAGTTAAATGGTTTCTGGATGATAACTTGAGAACGCTTGGGCCTAGGATCATAAATTTAAGTACACAGGTGTAACATCATAAAATGCAGGTCAGTTTCGACTTTGAGATCAGTAGGTCAAAGGTCAAGGTCACAGTGACTTGGAACAGTTAAACGGTTTCCGGATGATAACTTGAGAATGCTTGGGCCTAGGATCATGAAAATTGATAGGGAGGTCGGTTATGACTAGCAGATGACCCCTAATGATTTTTAGGTCAGTAGGTCACAGGTCAAGGTCACAGTGACCCGGAACATTTAAACAGTTTTCGGAAAATAACTTGAGAATGTTTTGGACTAGGATCAGGAAACTTAATCTGGAGGTTGGTCATGTCAAGCAGATGACCCATATTGATTTTGAGTTCCAAAGGTCAAAGGTCATTTAAACCTTTTACGGACAATAACTTGAGAACTCTTGGGCGGAGGATCATGAAACTTCATAGGGAGGTTGATCATGACTAGCAGATGACCTCTATTGATTTTGTGGTCAGTAGGTCAAAGGACAAGCAAGTTCGGCTTTGACATTGGCTTAGTTCTGTGACAAGGCCATATTGTGGGGGTATAATTCGTCACCCCTGTGACAACTCTAGTTTGAATAATAGTTTTTGAGAATACAATACTAATGGAGAGTTGTCTTTAAAACTGTATTTCGTAAATCACTGCTGTTTTCGAAATCACTTTTGTCAGTTTTTGGTCACTTTTCAGGAGATGCAAAACAGTAAATTATTGATTTAATTCTTAGATGGTTTTCAAAACAAAAAATAAGAAAATAGAAAATCCTGGATATTTTCACACGTTTATTTAACATTTTTCCAATTAATTATCAACTCCATTATACATACAGTGATACAGAGTACAAGTATTGGTTCTTTAAAAATCTTGTGTATCCGTAAGATCACTTTTCCAGATACGAAAACTGAGAATTATCTATTTCCTTTTTTATAAGTTCTTTAAAAGAAAAATAAGAAAAACAGAAAATCCAGAATTTTTTTAAACAATCATTTTTGCAGCTTCCACATTATTTTAGAACCACTGGTGAAATGCATATAAGGCAAGCCAAAACTGAGACACAAGGTTTTTAAAAAACAGGATCAAATTCTTGATGTATTGTAGCTGAATTTTTTATACATGTGTGTAATGTTCTAATGTTCTGTGTATATTGGTGTGTGTCTTTACCTAGTGTTTTATTTGCTTTTGTATAACCAGGGAGATCTTACTCTGTCAATTCTAACCCTGCTAACGACCTTGAAGCTAACCGGTATACACCAAATCAACGTGAGTTCACTCCCTTTCATAGGGAAGGAACCACAACCACTATACAAAGGGAGGCAACTCTAATGAGTATCTGCTCCTACAGGACTGATAGTAGAATGTCAACTAACTCTAACTCTCCCAGGATGCTTAACCTTGGTATGTTTTCTGTTAAGCAATCTCTAATGGGTTTGGAAATTTGAGAAAAATACTAACTTATATCATTTATGACCAAAAGTATTTTCAAAACTAAACACAGCTTTAGTTATGTGTGAGCTTTTTTGTGCTGCAGACCAGCTGCATCTCTTTTAGACTATTTCTTTTACTTTTCACAAGATTTTGCAGAAAGCTTGACTTGGAAGAATGAAAACTTACCAGTATTTAAATCAAAATGAAAGAAAATAAAGGTTTTATGCACTGCTGGCAAACCTATGCAGTCAGCTTAATGCTTTCTGTGCATGTGTGTTTCTCAAATTTCCATTAATTTATATGTTGGTGACTTTTAACATTGAAATTCAGGTGTTGGGCATTTTTTGTTAATACATTTTTGTAATCATACATGTATATTAAGAATATAACAAAAACTGTGATTGCTAAATATTACAACGTACAATGTCATTTTGTTCTGACATTTTATCTATGTCTGGACTTCAGTATACATTCGAACTTCGTTGACTCGAACTTGACGGGTCAAGCAAATTTGTTCGAGTTATCAGTAGCTTGAGCCATCAAACAAAATAAATAAAAAGGGATTTTGTCGAGACCTGACGTTGAGTTCAAGCAAAGGGTGGTTTTCGAATTATTTGAATTCAAAAAAATGAAGTTTGACTATATCAGTTTAGATATATAATTTAGTTTAGGCACTCTCAGTAAGATTGTAATCACCTTAACTTAGCACTGGAAATAGTTTCATAAAATTGAGCAATGTTTGTTCAGTTTAGTAATATTATAACTCGGTGTTGTTAACATTTAATACATTCAAACTTTGGTCGCTCAAACAAGAAGGGAGTGGCAAAAATTGTTCGAGTTATCAGCAGTTCAAGACATAAATTGAGCCGAGCCATGAGAAAACCAACATAGTGGGTTTGCAACCAGCATGGATCCATGCTGTTCACTAATGGTTTCTCTAATTGCAATATGCTTTGAAAGCGAACAGCATGGATCCTGACCAGACTGCGCAGATGCGCAGGCTGGTCTGGATCCATGCTGGTCGCAAACCCACTATGTTGATTTTCTCATGGCGTGGCTCAATTAATTTACACTATACAGGGATTTTTTTCTGGGACCTGTCAATGAGTTTTAGCAAAGAATGGTGTCCAGATTATCAGAGTTCGAGCAAACAAAGTTTGACTGTATACATGTATTTTACTCTAACAACTGTAGATTGGGCAATGATCGCGATAATCTTATTTTCGCTAATATTCACGAATATTGCCACTCACGAATTCAACACACATTTTTGATATTAACCTGCATCATGGTTGAAAACATAGACACTCTTTTTCGCAAATTCTAAATGCCTGTATTTGGGCTGCTGACCATGAGGTTACTAAATAGAGCCTGTATGAAAATAACCTGATCTACAGTAACTTCTCATAACTATAATCAGATATGGCAATTTTGATAAAGAATCTGAACTAACACAAATCACATTTTTATGTAACGTTAAGTTAACATGTTGTGTTTTAACAGGTCAGATGTTGAGTAAGACCAAAACCCCCGTGCAGCACATGTATGGTCCTGGTTCCAGTAAGGTCATTCCACCAACACCAACTTTTATTACCCAGAGGAGCGATGGCAAATCAGAGGTATGAACTTAAAATTTCAGTCTTCATAGACAACGAATTTTATTACAGTGTAATACAGTACTTCTACAAACTAATTTTAGAGTAAGGATTCACCTGTGTGCAACTTATTTAGGGATTTTAATGAAACTTCATTCTTATTTACCATGTTTGTGACTTTTTAAAAGTCATACATGCTTTATGAAATGCATTTAGTTGACAACAATTATCTGTATGATTGTGAACATACTTCAAAATAATAAACAAATACTTGAGCATTATTTTATCTAATCTAGTCAAACTTCTGCTGAGAAATCTTCTGTTTCTGATAATTCAGAATGAGTTTTCACCGAGATCTGATGAAGATTTGGAAATAAACAGAGACCAGCCTGAGCTAGTTCGATCAAGGACAGTATATAAGGATGAGTTTATACTAGAGGAGAGCAGGCCGAAGGACCCTTTTATACGCACACCATCCTCAGGAAGTGATACTGTTTCTTCCAGCGGAAGCAGTCATATATCTGGCTCTCCAAGAGATTCCCCGTTATCTGTGAAAGGAAAACAATCTAGAAAAACTGAAAAAACTAATTCAGTGAAAGCAAAACAAGTGACTGATAATTCAGCAAAAATTGTTGGTTCGGTTAAAATTGGACCATCTAAGTTAAATGATAAGTTTGCATCTAATGCAAATGGCGGGAAAAGTACTACCTCTGGTCAGGGTGCAGGTAGTGCTGGTTTGAATTCAGAGGATGAGTCAAGGGGAGGTAATTCTGTGCCAAAACTGAAAGTCAGTAGTGCAGTGACAACAGGAAACTCAAAATATGGATCTGTTTTACATACAATGGCTGTTAGAAATGCAGCTGCTCAAAATGCTACAAAAGCGAATGGTTCAAACAAGAATGGTGCTAAAAGCGGAGGTACAATTACTGTACATGGAATTATGGGTGAAGACAACAGTGATACAACTGAAGCAAATGCACCTACTGATCAGAATTCTAGCGAATCTCTTGATGAGACTGCTAGAACAGTAGATGTAAGTGCAAAGGAGAACAGTAATTCCAAAACTGACTCTAAAGCTGTTGTAAGTAAACCAAATGCTCAAGTAACAAATGCAAAGAAGAAAGCTGCACAGAAGATGCAGAATGTTCTGCAGGTTGTTCCTACCAAACTGACTGAAAATATTCTAAGAACTGCTCCAAAAAGCAATGTTAAGGAGGAAAAATCTGGTACTAAAACTGTCTCTGCAAAAACTATTGAAAAACAGAACACAGCAGCAAAACAAGAAACTGTAAGTAATGTAAATATGCATTTAGCACCTTCAGCTCAAGTTCAAAACAGAGTTATAACTCAGGAAAACAATAAAATAAAGATGAATGAGACAAATAATCAAGCTGGTAAGGTTGATAGTACAGTAGAAAAGAAAACTGATAGTTCTGAACAGACTGAAAGTAAAGCTGGTGTTAAAAGTGTAAATACAGGTAAAAATGATAAAATGCAAGTTAAGCCTTCAGATAACCTGTCACAGACAGTTAACCAGACAGGAAAAAATTCACAGGGTTCACAAAATTCTTCTGCAACAAATAAATTTGCTAAGCAGTCAACTTCTGCTGATATGACAAACAGACAAGGTGCGCAGTCTCGGAATGTCAGTTTTAATGTTTCAAAGAGTGCAAGTGTTAATCAGAGACAGATGGGCAATGTAAGGAAAACTTCTTCAAGTTACACACCTAGGTTCCAAACCAACAACACCCCTAAGCAGAATAGTACTTTGTCAGATAAATTAGAAGGTAAGGAAAGACAAAATAATAATTCAGACAGTTCTGCAAAAGCTTTAATTAAAACTAATACAAGTATGTCTAATAACACTCAGAAGATTGAAAGTCAAACTGGTTCTGCAGCAACAAAAACAGCAAATTCTAGTTCACCAACAGAATTAGTTCCTGCATCAGTAAACAAATCAGCTTCTTTTTCGAAATCTTACAACATGGCTGGTGTTCCTAGTTCAGCGAAATCTTCTAGTAGCAGTTCTTTAACATCAGACTCCTCCACCACAGCAAACAAATCTGTAATTTCAGATAAAACTGACATGCCTGTGAAAAAACATTCAGTTCTTTCAAAATCTATGTCTGAAACCTTGCAAAGTGCTTCTAAAGTTTCTAATGCCAGTATAGTAAGTAACAGTGTTTCCAAAATGCCAAGCGTTGGAACAGTTGCCAACGATAAATCACAAAATAAAGGACTACTAAGATCTGCTTCGATGACAACCATTGAAGAAGCAAAAGAAAAGAAGCTGATGTCATCTTCTGACACTAAAATAGAATCTGTTTCTAATGCCACCAAAGTCCGACCTTCAAGTGATGGACCGCCTGGTGCTACTGAAGCTAAGGAAAATCATGGCAATGTTAACGCTCCACTTGTAGAAATCATGCCTGAGTGTGCTCCAAGAATAAATAGAAAAAACTATATGGATATAAATAACCCAGTGACAACACCTGTTATAGTTAATCCATTCGAGGAGCTAGAACAAAAGAGAGCACTAACTGCTACAGAATTTGGCTTTATAGTTGAAAAGCCAAACATTGAAAGGTCAAAAACTCAAGTATCATTAAAAGGAAAGAATACTAAGAGTCCCAAGAAACCAGCAAGTAGCTCAAAACCATCATCTGCAAGTACAAGAGGATCTAGTGGAAGGAAGAAACGATCCCGAAGTAAAGATGCTAACAAGTCTGATAATGAGTCTCGACCTAAAAGTGGAAAATCGGGACGGAGGGTGCGATCTGGAAAAAAGAAAAAGAAAATTCATGAAAATCTTGCAAAAGAAAACGAAAAACCAGATGTTGCCTTGATAGGCGGTATTGGTTGGCAGATTGCAACTTCATGTATAGACAAATCAGAAGCGGATGCTGTTGTTGTAAGTCAAATAGACTCTAGTGAATCAGAAGCAGAAGATGCTGATGTTTTAAGACTACCCTCCCCACTGCATATTGCAGTGTCTGATAATGAATTACACTTACCAGATGCTATTGACACTCCTTCTTCCATGTACTCACCACGATTCAGGGAAGTCAGAACTACTGTAGAAAACAGAGTAGAGGAAGACCTTCCAATGGCTGAAAATGATGGATATAGGCCAATGAATCTAGACATGACTCAGAACAGTTTGTCACATCAGAACAGGGCTGGTGTGATTATCAAGCAGGATATGCCTGGTGATATTAGTGATTTCTTATCTAAACTCAGGGAGGATGAAAGCGAAATTTTTGAAGATGACAATGATGATATTTATGATGATGAAGATGATTATTATGATGAAGAAAATATAGGAGATATGTTACATAGAGGAGTAGTGATTGGACAATTAACACCAATACCTGAATCCCCATCTCTGTCAAATACACAATCCACTTTGAAACATGTTGCTAAAACAGTTGATGCAATAAATAGGTTTGATCAGAATGTTAGAGATGAAGATCTGAGTAAATTGTTAGGGTCCACTCCAAGGGATAAACTTTCTAGTTCTTCAGACAAAAACAGTGCTAATTTTAGTAGAAGTGGACCTGTTAGAAACAGTGGAGGGTCAATAAGATCTTCCGCCTCACAAAAAGACAGCAAACAATCTGCCACATGTTCTGCAATGTCAAGAAGTTTACCATCTAGAAATTCTTCTTCAAAAACAAATATGTCTAGAATTTCTAACCTTAGTTCTGAAATTAGAGAAAAGGCTAGTAAGGTATTTGGAAATACACAAACTTCACCCAAATCAAGTGCTACAAGAGAGTCAAATTCAAGGAATAATTCAGTTCGTAAAAGTAGTTCTAACAGTTTGAGAAAAAGTACATCAAAAGAGAAAATTAATACTGATGATGAGCAAAGTCAGGTTAAAAGTAATGAAAATAAGGTTGTCAACGATTCTCCAAGGGGTGACTTTAATTCTGAAACTAAGGAGAGAATTGACTCAAAAATATTGGACCTTAAAAAAATGCTTGCTGAGAAAATGCAGAAAACACAAAAGTTACTAGAGGAGTCTTCTCCATATAATTCATATAAAAAGAGAAAACAAAGTGAAACTGCTCAAGATAATGTAAATGTTGAAAGTGATACTAGTACAAATGATGTAAAGTTAAATATCAAAGACTTAACTGAAGAAAATCTTAGAGCTTTGGAAACAAGTAGAACAGATGATGACATGAAGTCATCAAGAAGTTCAAGAAAAGAAAGACGGTTTTCGGAAACTAAGAAAGTTGAAGATAAAGATGAGGATATTAAAGAAGCTATTGATGAGATATTAAGTAACACTTTCCCATCTTCAAGATCAAATATGAAATCAGTGAATTCTTTCAAAAGTGGAAATAGTACCATAACAGAATCAGATAGGAAAGTTTTGAAGAAAATGGTGCAAGAAAATCAAGCTTCTCCTTTCCATGCTAAACAAAGTGTAAGAGTTTCTAGTTCATTTGATGAGAGTGTAACACTGAATAAAGATAATCCTGAATTAATGAAAAGGTTTACTGGAGAAAATTATCAAATAGGACAGAAAGTTAAAGCTATGATTGATGCAGGTGCTGATAAAACGAAAGTAAAGGCCATGGTTAAAGCTGACAATGAAGCTAAACATCTTGCTAGAATAATGAATAGCTTTAGGCAAATGGAACTATATGCTGGTCCACATAGTACTAATAACAGGTCCTCGAAGAAAGAGACTCCTAGAAGGGATGGAGAGCATTTGCATAAAAGTCTTTCACGATTTGATAATCCTCACCACTCACATCATATGGGCATTCCACCTCGGCCAGGATCAGCGGGCGCTGGGAGGATGAGACCAGGGAAGTTCACAGAGATAAAGGGAGGTAAATCAGCATCACATGTTGGAGAGCGAGCAAACAGTCCAGTAAATGTTCCTAAGGTTAGTAGTATAGCTGTAAAGATGTTTGATAACTAAATATTTTGTGTACTTGTATTTTCTCTTGTACAAAGTAGATGAATTTAATGGAATGTAAGGAAGTTAAGTCGTCTGAATAGTTTCATTTTCACTATTCCTGTATTTTTCTGAAAGCCTTACACATATAATTATCTAACCCTTATCAAGTCACTATTTTGGAGAAAAAAGAGAGCACTGTGTTAAAAAACTTGGTTCATGCTTTACCAACTTCTAGGTTGGTTGTTTGATTAAGACAAGATATCAAACATGATACAGAATCAAGTTATATTACCATAACAGTTTTGAAGATTCTTGTTTTGGATGAAATGATAACAATAAGATTTGGTAAAAATTCACTTTTGTAGAATCTTGCTGATGAGTTTAAGAGAAGTCCATTTAAAGAAGTCAGCAGTCTGCAAGAAGAAAACATTGATGAACTTGCTAATGTCATAAGAGTGACATCTCAAAGTAGTGAGGTAAAGATTTACATGTACATAGAATCTATAGTATTTCTAAAATGGATATGTTAGAAATATTTCCTGTAGCAAATTAGTACTTGGTAAGAATATCTGATACATTAAAAGACATTTCAGATGGGTTTTAAAGTTTACCTACCTGATGGACATTTATGAAATGCTCCAGATGTTCAGCCAGGGTACCATGGTAGTCTTCTGGTATGTAAGAGTATAGATCTCCATCAGTTGATAATATCGTTCTTTGCAAACTGGTTACCAGTTTTATGACTAACAGAATTGATTAATGTATATATTAAACAGGAGGACCATCTGAGTCTGGAAGAGGATGATGAGATGGAGAGAGCTGACAGTGCTTGTACGACACTCAGTTCTCACTCTTCAATATTGGAGGAAACAATACAGTGGAAGAAAGGAAATGTGCTTGGAAAAGGAGCTTTTGGAACCGTAAGACTCTTGAGATTTAACCTTTAGCCTGCTATATTTCTACAATGGACTGTTCCATCATTCAATTTGGGCAATACCATTTATTATTCGACTGAAAATTTACTGACTGAATAGTAAACAGTGAAGACCATGATCAGTCTATGGTTGCAAAGGCAAAATCGATTCCCGCCAGCAGGCTAAAGGTTTATTAAGATACTGTGAAATCATTTAAATTCGCTGGCATGAAATTTCGCACAAAAATGAAAAAGGACTGTTTCGCGCGGGCTTTAATTTGCGCATTTTCAATTTTAGAAATGAAGAAATAAAATCAAAAAGTAATAATAGCGCGGTCTTAAATTCGCGCATCCGTCCTAGCGCGAAATACGCGAAAATTCGTCCTACGCGAATAAAAATTATTTCACAGTACCTTGTACATGCAAGTTATATGACTCTGAACTTTCTTGTCACTACTTTTTTGTGTCCATCTTATGAGTACAGTTGAAAGTCAGTATCTCAAATTCCAAGGGATCAAGCGTTTTACTTCATAATAACCGAAATTTGATTTAAAATGATATTTTGTGCATTGTTTTCGGAATTGGACTTAAAAATGTTTTCCAGATAGCCATAATTTTGAGATAAGGGAGTTCGAGATATCGAGTTTCAAATTAAAAAAAGGATACACTCAGTAATAGTAACATACTGTTACATTCAAGAGTAAAATAGACAGAATTCACACAGACCTAGAAAAGTCATGGAAAACAGTTCTTATTTATGGAAAAATTCTTGAATTGAAAAACTGCCGATTTTGTCGTGGAAAGGCCAAAGAAATTCACAAATTTTCAAAAATAACCTAAACTTTAAAGTAACTTTTTGAATATAAGCTCTACAATTTATGATAAAAATGCATTACCGATATCAGTATTTTTTTCCAAAAAGAAATTTAGTAAAATGCAGATGATGCAATACTAAATTTTATACTAAAATGAATGTGCATGACCTTTGTATCCTGTATAATCAAGTACAGTCAAATCTTTATTAAGCAACCACCCAAGGGAGAGTGACACTGTTTGGCTGTTTAAGGCAGCTGGCTGCGGAAGGCATGTTGAAATCAGAACAGAATGTCAATTTTTGGCAGTTAGTTGATTGGTGGCTTAACCCTCACCCTGTTAAATTTCTATAATGAACTTACCCATCTTTCGGTTTGGACAATACCATTAACTGTTAAAAAGAGTGCTTACCAACTGACTTAATGGCAAATAGTGCAGATTTTGATCAGACTGCATGGATGTGCAGGCTGATCATGAAAGGCTGAAACCACGCAAAGGCTGAAACAGTCATGTCCAGCATGATAAGGGTTAATGCAAGTGACTGCTAAATGTCGGTGGCTGTGAAGACAGGTTAATCTGTATCTGTAAATTATAATTTTTTTCCTCAGGTGTGGTGTGGTTTGACAAGTGAGGGTCAACTGATAGCTGTGAAACAGATAGAGTTAAACACAACCAATCAAAATAAAGCAAAGAAGGAATATGAAAAGGTTCAAGAAGAAGTTGAACTTCTTAAAACACTGGAACATAAGAATATTGTCGGGTGAGAAATGCTTCTTATTTGCATCTTGGATTTTCAGCTGATGTTCACCTACACATTTTATATTACATTTTATTCTATAGCGTATATTTTACTACTTAGCCAGGGAGTCTCCCCTTATTCTTTGGTACGTTTTAAGCAGTGAATTTCATGTCTGCTTGTTTACACTTTCTTGTGATCAACAGCTTTGATCTGTTTCTAGATCTCAAACAGTGTCATTTGTCATCAATGTGATGTTATATCTTGGAACAGGTACCTGGGTACGAGCCTCGAGGACAGTGTTGTCAGTATTTTCATGCAGTTTGTGCCTGGTGGTTCAATTGCCAGTATTCTAGCGAGATTTGGTGCTCTGGATGAAGCTGTGTTCAGAAAATACACAAAACAGATCCTGGAAGGAGTGGAATACTTGCATGCAAATGATGTTATTCATAGGTACTTGCAATTGCCATACTTAAAACTTCAACTTTGCTTAAAAACCAGTGTTTTAGAAGGCTAAGGGGCAGGAACTTCCAGGAAGTACAATCAAAAATGGCTCATCGCCCTTGCAACCCCAAGCAATCTACATTTTACTGTACCTGAGTTATAACAGTAATGTAGCAATCACTTTTATTCAATTAAAGCTACAGATTATACTGTAATAGCACATATTTTCGCTGGTTTAGAATTTCGTGAATTTGAAATTTTGGGTATGTTTGCGAAATTTAATATTTGTGAAATTTTAAAAATGGTATGCTACTTGAATTTGAATTATACTAATGGTGAATATTTATGTGAGGATTAATTTTCGTGATATGTAGGGCCTTGCGAATATAGCGAAATTTAGACCCTTTCTGCTTTTGCAGAATTATTTGTACACAAATTTAGATCTCTTCCATACATTCCAACAATTGAAGCTGAATTATTTTTACAAAATCAGAACACAGTACAATGTAATAGTGATATAGGGGCATTGATGATATATATATATGGTATGGTATGGAGATTTTTTTTGTTTCTACTTAAAGGGACATCAAAGGTGGAAATGTGATGCTGATGCCCAATGGAGTAATTAAGCTGATTGACTTCGGCTGTGCTAAGCGACTGTGTATAAACTTGAGTATGGGGCAGTCCCAGATATTGAAGTCTATGAAGGGAACACCATATTGGATGGCACCAGAAGTTGTCAATGAGACTGGACATGGGAAAAAGTCAGATATATGGTACAGGAATTTTATATGAAAAATTTTGCAAGAAATAAACTTCCTTTTTATGCCCCGAAGGGAGGTATATTAGTTTTCAACTGTCCGTCCGTTCGTTCGTTTGTTCATCACAACGTTAACTTTTTGCATAAAGGCACTTTACTCGCGAACCACTGCACCCAGGACTTTCAAACTTCACATGCTGATAGTACTTATTGAGTAAACGACTCCTACTGACTTTGGGGTCACCAGGTCAAATGTCAAGGCGCTGCAGGGGCATTTGTCACCATTAGTGACAGCTCTTGTTTAATATTGAACTCCTGAATTAGAAACTTTTCATTTATGATATTTATATGGAAGTATTAATTTTATTTAAAATTATATATATGATTGCTAGAATATAGATTTATTAAAAATTAAAGTCTTCATATGGTTAAACTTAGTTAACTCAGACTTGGATAATTCGTACACCACCTCTCAAACTTGGCGTCAGGTCCCGGAAAAATCCCTGTATAATGAATTTTGTTTGACAACTCAAAGAACCGATCACTCAAACAAATCGAGTTCGAGATAACTAAGGTCAATTGTATATCAACTGGAAAAAAGAAAAGGAAATAGAAAAATTTGCAGTCTTGGGTCTAAATTTCTTTCTTTCATGGTATTGATATGTTTTTAAGCATGTTAATTTTTTTGCAACATTTTAATCATTTTTATCTCCATTGTTCAAAGAATACACATAGAGCTGTTGCACTCACCTATTCTGCCATTTTGGCATCGGCATCCCAATTTTGTGAAGTGCTTGTATGTAAGCTGGTAGGGCAGTAACCACTTGTAGGAATGATTTGAAACTTCACTGTGCTAATCTGACTTGCAGACACGTATTGCTTACTCAGTTTTGCATTTCTATATAGGATGCCCCTTTTTTGACTAAAACTAATGTATACAAAGAGGTTTTGTTGTGGTTGTCGCAAGATTCAAACCAATGACTTCCTGGTTGTTTGGTTGAGTCACTGTACTATGTAATCTTTTATGGTAGGAGTACAAGTTCACAATATCCTGACAATTAATCGAAGTAAAACTGTTAATTTTTTTTTTTTAGGAAAGATGCAAAAAGATATTTCTTTCAATTAATGTGACAGTCATTCCTTACACTATAATATTAATAATTTGCAGGAGTGTAGGATGTACAGTATTTGAGATGGCAACCAGGAAACCACCATGGGCTGACATGAACCCAATGGCGGCAATATTTGCTATAGGATCAGACAAACCGGTTCCACAGTTACCAGAGAAATTCACAGAAGAAGCTAGGGACTTTGTTAATTGTTGCCTTACAAAGTATGACTTCAGTCTTATACTGTGATTTGTTACATATCACAAACATGTCATGTAATTATTGACATTTCTCTTCACTGTGTAAAATTCACGAATATATGTCCCCACAAAATTGTGATTTTGCTCAAAAGCACAGAATTTAATGCCGAGCATTTTATCAATTTTATTCAACATGTTTAATAAATTCAGTGTGAAAAGACACAAATGTAATATTCTTTTTTTATCACATGTAAGTTTTTTCTGCCGAAGCATCAAATTTTTTTCTTTCTTGACCTATTATAGACCAAGTAAATTCGACCAACATCTCCCAATACTTAAAATGATGTAAATGTCAAAGCTTTATTACACTAGACTTAAGTGTATTATCAGATTTATGTAATGGCTTTATTTCATTCCTATGACGTCAAACATGTGATAAACATGTTTAATTGGAGTGAGTATAGTTTATATAGTGCACTTGGTTGGAAATGAAAATATTGTATAAATATGATATTTTCTATCTTACTAGGGATCAGACAAAGAGACTATCAGCCACACAGCTTCTACAGACTACATTCATGAAAAGAAGATCAAAGAAAAATTCCTCCAATTGTTGAACCTGTACCATAAGGAATAAGCATATGTCCAATCAAAATTCATGGTACAGTAAAGAGAGAACCAATCAAAACCCTTCATACAGTTAGGAGAGAGGAGAGAGCCAATCAAATTTCTTGTTTCTGAAAGTGTTTGAATGGCTCATTACTACAAAATTAGAAAAATGTTACCTAAACTGACAGACTCT
Organism: Mercenaria mercenaria; assembly: GCF_021730395.1. Taxonomy (NCBI): domain Eukaryota; kingdom Metazoa; phylum Mollusca; class Bivalvia; order Venerida; family Veneridae; genus Mercenaria; species Mercenaria mercenaria. Next base: position 6,850,679 of record NC_069377.1, on the reverse strand, counting down.
GTGTTGTAAGATTAGTTGATGTAGTGTTGGTTATGCAGGGCCTCCTCTGCCATTTGCCAATGTAGCCAAATGCTACAAATTCAAATAACAGGCTACAGATTTTTGAAAGTGGAGACAAGAATTTTATTAAGATGTGGCAAAAATTCAGCACTACAGCTTCAGTTTGGCAGTTTCTCTCAAAAAGTGGCTACAACTTTCTGAGGCCCAGTGGAGGCCCTTGTTATGACTGTATCAGACCAGTTACTAGCTTCTACAGGAACAGGTGCTTTGCCAAAGGCTGTCATGGTAACATGAACTGGAATGACTTTTTAAAAGTTATGTGGTTAATGCAAATGAAGTATTTGAGTGCAATGGCGTGTAAGTGTAGTACCAGGATTGTGTTTTTGGTGTACAAAGCATTTGTTGCTATTTTCTTTCACTGGAGGCAATCCGTCCAGAAAATAGTCTAGACTGTATCACATTAGATGTAATATGTTGGACAGAACTGACATTTATTTAAATGATTAATGAAATCATAATAGACTTTTAGTGACGGGTATAGATATGTAATGAAGAGTTAAAAATTCAGCAAGAAAAGGGCATTTTTGAAACATTTGGTGTTACTACTGAGTGACTTAATGCTGTTAAAGTCCCATATGGTTTTAAATTTTATGATAAAAACAGATGAAGCAGCTGTCAAAATAGATGCACAATTACGTGGCTAGAAAAGCACTACTTCAGTATTGCACACAAACATTTAAGCATAGAGCCATAAAGGGAGCTAATTAAAAGCAATGTGGTCAACAAAACTTCTTACTATGTTAATCAGTACATGTATTCATATTTTTAAATAATATTACAGAAAAAAATATCGAAAATAGAATTTAATAAGAAATTAATATATTTTATGTTTGAAACAAAAAATGTGTCATAAACAAAGACATTATAAGCATTTAACTTTGTGGCATGTATATGTTTATACATCAGCAGGTATCTATTTGTAGTTAATCAATTCATTATTGTTCATGTAATAATTAAGCTTGGTAGATTAATCTCACATGATCATGCCAGCAATTCTGTTACATGTTTTGATAATCTCTTTTTATTGTGTTCATTTTTAACATTTTCATATCATATGTACATTTATGAAAATTCTACTGTGTATAATTAATACATTGATATTTTAGGTATGTAAATAAAATATATTTATAAGATATGTATTAATACAAATTTTGTTGGTATTTATACTCATTTTTTTCATGCTTTCATGAAACTATTTTAAGGTATCTACACTGCTGTTTTAAACACATTATATGCATTAATTTTTAAAGGTAAAAATAACAATATTATTTGTATTTTATAATTTTTATAAGTTTTTTTTATACATTGCTTTCACCTATTTGTAAAATAAAATATGACTGTATCTTTCAAAAGTATTTAAACCATATTCATCAATGCTTAAAGCCTGAAACTTAGTTAAACCTAGACTTTAAAATTCTGTATTTTCGTTTTGCTTCAGCAAAAATTTATGAGTATGAACTTTCTATAGACAAAGTTATGGCACACTGAAGATTTGAGTCCAAGTTCCTGAGTCTGAGTTTCAGACATTAAACGTTCATGAATATAGGACCTACTTGTGCAAAATTTAAAGTTTATGAAACTGTGATATTTACTTAAGGCAGAGGACTTAAAATGACACTCAGCAATTTCAGTGTGATTATGTATTCTGAACATCCTGTTTCAGTATTTTTTGTTCATCAAAAGAGCATGGTTTTCCATACCTGTTGGAAAATTGCAAAGTCTTGTAAAGAGAAAACATAATTAATGGAAGCAATGGTCTAGTGGTTAAGGTATTGGCGACTCAGCCTGGGGCCTTGGGTTCAAGCCTCACTAGGATCACAACCATGGCTTTTTGTATGAAACCAGAACTGGTTTTTCCAGGAAGCGGACTTGAGAGTGGTTCCTTTAAGCTTGAAGCTTTTTTCCAAAATTAAGCTAAAATAACTTAGTATAAACTAACATAATTAACTGGAAATTGGGGAGTATCATAACTGGTCTTCTACTTTAAGCTTACTGCTGCTTTAGTTAACATGTGTGTGTGCTTTACCTCTTAGTGCTTTCTAGTTTACCATTTGGTTACTTGGAATGATATAATTTTGCTTCTGGCAAATCAGTTTCCGTAAAATCATTTAATTTTGCGGGTACAAATTCTATGGCTTAATTTAGTCATAACAGTTGTCTTCTGGGGATAGGAATTCCTGGATTTCAAATTTTGTTGATAACATGAATTGGAATTGTCTTTAATCGGGATTTAACTTTTTGGATTGACTCATCTATGAAATCCATAAAAATTAGTCCGCCACTGAAAATGAAGGTCAAAGAAATTTAGAGTTGGAATTGATTGTAAAACGGCCTTTTGTTACTTACATCTGCCATATAAATGTTCCATTTCATTTTATTATTTCATTCTCTGACAAGGAGATCAAAAATGTCAGAAAATGTTTTTATTTTGTTAACGTATTTAATCGGTATTTACGTTATACCTTTATATCGAATTGTCAGTTAATCTGTTAGTTTGTATGCATTTTGTAACACAACTAGCTATTTCTTCATACGGAACTGTCAACTTCTACATTTGATACAGAGGTTGACAGAACATTTCTTTAAATACTTTTGATAAATTGTCATGCAGATTATTTTCTGCTGGAAAATATAAAGGTATATATTTAATTTTATATGAATTTTAATGACATGCTAATTACATTTTGCATAATAAGTACATTGTACGTCAAGTTGCTCAGGATAAAATCTATTAAAGGGTCGTACCCCTTAGTAGAATTTTTGGTCTAAGTCTTGTCTTACATTGCAGCATGAAGTTGATCTGCCTAACAAAGAGTTGCTGTCAAATACATGTAAATGCATTTGTCTTAGTGTAAAGTTTATTTGTTTAAGAAAAATATACAATGTATATTAAAAATTCCATTGACATTTTTGTGCCAAACCAAGTATCACTTAAAAAGTAGGGATTTTTTTCAGCCATTCTACATAATTTTACATTTGATTGTAAATATTTTATTTATCCGACTGCAATTTTCCAAGGACGTAATTGCCAGATACGACCTTTTTCATCAGTTTATATTTCTAAAAGTAACAAAAAATTGGTTACAGGTAGCAGACACGACCTTTCATATGAACAAATGAGCCGTGCCATGGGAAAACCAACATAGTGGGTGTGCGACCAGCATGGATCCAGACCAGCCTGCGCATCCGCGCAGTCCGGTCAGGCTCCATGCTGTTCGCTTTTAAAGCCTATTGGAATTGGAGAAACTGTAAGCGAACAGCATGGATCCTGACCAGACTGCGCAGATGCGCAGGCTGGTCTGGATCCATGCTGGTTGCACACCCACTATGTTGGTTTTCCCATGGCACGGCTCAAATGTCATTTTTTGGTTCAGTAAATGGTGTCTCACATTCATGATTTTAAATTCAAGTTATGGCCCTTTGAACATAGTTTTCAAAAAAAACATGGGTCATAATAGATTATAAACACATAAATGACCTGTTATTTGTTATTTCTGGGAGGTAGATATATGTTTGAATACTTGTGAATTTTACACGTTAACTGCTGACTGTGTTATGCAAATTATATGTTGTGTTTACATTTTTTTTGTATTGCTTAAAGGAGAGTGACAGAGAGGTATGTCTGTGTCACATTTAGAATAATTGTTTTGATTTTTATGTCAGTTTACTTTGATATGCAAACTATAAAATGAAATGTCATATATGCAGTGTAAAGTTGAATGGCAATAGTCTTTGTAAGAAAGAAAATAATTTTATTATTCCTTTTTATATTAGAATATCATTTTGTCATAAATTTGCTACATATGTCTTCCACTGTTTAAAATGCAACATGTCGAAGAACATTCCAATAAAATGGTAGAAATTCATAAATGTGTTATTTGTTACATTTATCATTAACATAGTAAACACAATTCCTAGTACCTAAAAGGTGTGTTGTAGCCTCCATTGCCAAGTGAGGTCCCCGGAATCAGTTGCCCTCTCCCCCTCCTCTCCCCCCAACACTTTTAGGTTTTTTGTGAGGAAGTCATCCAGCTGGCAAATTGGTGGTCATAGGTTCGACTGCAGTTCCAATCTCTGCCTGTACTAACAGAACAACGTCCTCGAAAGCCACTGTACAGCCTAAAATGTGTTAATATGGCTTAAAATCTAACAAGATGAACAAATAAGTGGTGAAGATACGTTTATATATTACGGTTGTTCTATTTGATATAATATACAAACTTTTCTGGTAAACATGATAATTATAAGACTGGATTCTGTATGTTCATTTTCTATAATAATTTCTACCGACAAAATGGATTCCTTATGTTTATGTTCTGTTGAAGATAGTTTCTGGTAATAGGATTAATACTCAGCTGAAGATTTTTACTGGTAATAGGCTTTGTTCACTATGTTCTATTTTCTGTTGAAGAAATTTTCTGGTTTGGACACAATATTTTGATTCTTCTGTTAAGCTATTATCTGATAATATACTTGTAATGATGTTTCTCCATTAATGATAGCTTTTTGTAATTGACTGTGTTGTTTTTGTATTCAAGATATTTTCTAATACACTTCTTTCACACCAAAAATTGCTTTTTGTATTAGTCTAGATTCACTGCAGTGTTTCTCCAAGTTAAACAGGGTGGATTCACTATGTTGTTTCTCCTTTTAAAATAGCTTCTTGCAATACATTTGATTCATTGCCTTTTTTACTATTGTGTCTCTCCATCAGTTGAAAACAGCTTCTTGTAATATTACATTAAATTTTATCCATTGCTATAAGATAGCTTCTTTTATTTGGGCTGCTGAGTGTTGCATTTTCCATTACTGCTTATGAAAGACTCGATCAAACCGGGTCTGCAATTTTCACTGTTCGCCTTGTTATCGGTGCTTCCGAGGGATCTACTTTCCTATTGATTCATTCATCTACATCTACATCATACGTCGACTCATTCACACTTGACTATCACGCAACGGGTGGTTTGGTCAAGAGAAAAGATGGAAAGGATAGATAGTTAGACAAGTGGGATAGGTAAAAAGAGAAGTAGAAAAAGTGTTACCCAGCTACGTTTTCGCCCCTTTAACCCAAGCGTCTCCGGTTACGGTGGCTGCGGCCACAAATTCATTGTGTTAAATATTTTTCTCCTTTTAACAGTAGTTACCTTTAATCGTTTTATTCCTCATTTCTGTACTTTCAGGTAATATAATTGCTTTACTGTGCTGATTCTCCATTAATAGTTTTTGGTTTTATTCTGAAGAGCACTTTTTGTCGGCACCGAGTTTCGTACTTTCTCAACACCAACTTGGCATGAAAATGTTCTGAATTAGAAACGAAGGGAAGTAACTGAAACTATCAGAACTCCAAGTGGCTGTGCCTTGAAGGTAAAGATTTGAAACAAAGGATTTAAAACACCAGAGAACTAATAAATATGTGTTTATTAACTCTTTTATGTCATACTGATATATCCTTGACAGCACTAACGTTCGTCTGTACTAACGGTAGAAGAAAAGTTACGCCCCTTTATTTTATTACTACCATTTGTTTTTGGAAAGCGGACAAGTACAGAATCTGAAAACTTTTTTAAAATGTACTGGTCACGCTTGAGTTGAGCGCACAGATAGTCATGCAAGATGTAATCTGAAAGCCTGAGATGTCTGCCTATTTAATTATTCGAACTAGTTTCAATATTATTTTTCACCAGGATAGCCCACTAAGGTGTCGCCTGGAGCCACCATTCATCTTTTGATGATTTTTGTGCATTTATCAAAACTTAATAGGTTAAATATATTTTAAATGAAATTATTTTGATAAATTATTTACTTGTGCATCCGCAAGAGATCTAAATTATTTAAAGCCAGCTTTCATTTTCAAATCAAAGCCTCGGTACCCACATTTATATATTATTATTAAAACAGTATTTTTTCAGCAAAAACTAAAAGATCTATAGATAGTTAAAAGATGGAGACAAGAGATAAAAGATGAAGATTAAAGATAGATAAAGTAAGACTTTAGTGCACATTATGAAATTTATGTGGAAAACAGCTGAAAGCATGTCCTGTAAACAATTAAACATTGAAATGTTCCTCTTTCATGTCATGTGGCAACAGTCTTGAATACCTCGTTTTGAGGCTTTCAGTATTCATGAAATCGTCCAAATACATTTTGAGTAGGTTTGAATATAGTGTGCTTTATATAATAAGTCCTACAGCATAAAACATTGATAAGATGTACAAGTTTATTAATGACATTGCAAAATATTACCTTGAAAAATACCAAGTTTACAGTAATTTGAACAGGTGTCCCTGTAGGCACTGTAGGTTAGAGGTTGCACAAAATTTTTAGAAGCGGCATTTTCAAACCTTATTTTCTTTCTAGATATTCTGGAAAATGCTCCATAATGCATTCTAGACAAACAGTTCAGTGAGTATTTTCCTTAAATAAGTGGTGCCGAATATCGGACCCATTTGCAAACGGTCTTTCACAATAATTTTCAAATTGAGTCCGCCAGACCCATTTACAATTGGTGTGAAAATCTCTAAAAATAGTAGAAAAACAAACAAAAAAGCATTGAAAAACCTTAAAGAAGTTTGTTATCAACTTTTGTGAGGAAAAGCGTCTGATTGATCATGATTTGTTATGCTCGTCATCCTAAATTGTGGACCCATGAACGTTAATTCATAGTGCGTTTGGGTACAAATCGGGTACAAAGCATTTAAATCATTAAAGAATGCATTTAAATCATTAAGCATTTTGATTCACAAAGTATTAAAACAATTCACAATTAAGGGGGATAAATTTACAATTTTGAGAAGAACGACGCTAAGTTTCACAATTTGTCTGGTACTGGACTTTTTCACAATTTTTTTTATTAAAAATCACTTAGTTTTCATGGAGTAGCATGTCCACCCGTTGGTCAGGCCAGCACTTACATATCACAGGCAGTTGAAATGAGACTTTTGTGTTTGTGGGCAAGATCTTACTGATTTAGTACACAAAACAAATTTTCTATTCCTTCTAGTATCTATTTAAATACAACAGTCTGCTATAATTAACATAGTTGTCAATGCAGCATAAACTTACGAATAAATTATAACTATGTCGGTATATCTTATATAATATAACAAAACAAATCCAGTGAACCAGAGAGCGAAACTAATTTTATTGTGCTTTATAATGTAAACAAATTATATACATTTTCATTTCCTCTTTCTTTAAACAGAATGACAATAGTCGGGTAATTGTAGAATATATCAATAGTTGTGTTTTTTGTGATTATAGCCCGCACTGAGAAAAGAACAGATTTTTCTCTAGCTTTTACATATCAGTATTGGAGTATTAAACTTTAAAGATAAGTTTTTATCAAGATTATAGCTTGTCTAGGACTTCACAAGTGCACTTGAATTAATGTACAGTTTGTTTTATAGCTCAAATGATTGTCAAATATAGCCAAGTCTTTTTTTTCACAGCCACCAGAATTTGAGGTAAGAAGTTTTTATAAAGTCAAATGAAATTTACAACTTAATTATTTTACATTCATTTCAGTGACTTCTGTTAAAGCAACTTGATCATAGATTTCCAGTAAAATGAAATTCTGAATTCAATATTTTGTTTTACTCACTGTGGTCTTTTGATAATTTTCTTTTCACAGTAAACCCCTGTAGACCACACTGTGAAATTTATTTACTTTCATGGGCATGAAATTTCATGGTTTTTGCCAAAACAGAGATTTCATGGGGATATTGAATTCATTGGTTTTTAAGATTAAATGAGTGAGAATTTATTTGTTTGTTGGGGTTTAATTTCATGCATTTTGCATAGCTATGAAATCCATGAAAAATTAGTCCTCATGAATATTCATATTTTATTTCACAGTATTGATTATTTGAAAAACAAAAATTTAAATACTGCTGTGGTATTTTCATGTATGTATTGTTTTACCTGTTTTAACTTCCTTCTTTATTACTCCTCAACCAGTCTGAAAAAAAATGTTTTGTTGTATTTTCTTCAAGGTAAATTGATAGTATTTCATTATATTTTTGTCAGTTTTCCCACAAATTTAAGAATGAAAGAATATTTAAAAATTAGCATAATAATTACAAAAATGTATATTTCTAGTGCATAGTCGAGTTGATTTTTTATATTCGTTTAAAACTTGATGGTCTTAAAACCTAGCAATTTCATGTCAGTTGTAATTGTATACTTAGTACATGTTCTGGCTTTATATGTAGTAAATTAAATAAAACTCTCGTGTAATTAAATAAGGAATCTTGTACTTCTAGCTTACCAGAAATTAGTATAAGCTGTTTATCCGGAGTCCTGCATCCATCATCCTGTGTCAACATTTTTACTTAAACATCTTCTCTTCTGAAACCACTGGTCAGTATTACACTAGACTTGGTCTGAACCATTCTTGCATGGCCCTCTCTTAAATTTTAATGTAATGGTTCAACTTGCTTAACCAACAGAGCTAAAAATAGAAAAATCTTGTAAACAACATCTTCTCATGAACCACTTGATGGATTCACACCAGAATTGGTCTGTAGCATCCTTGTATGGTCCTCACTCAATTTTTTATAAAATGGTTTGCTTGGTCCCATTTGGCTGAAACAGGTAAAAGTAGAAAAAAACCTTTGAACAACTTTTTCTCATGAACCACTTGATGGATCTTCCTTAGAATTACCAGTAGTTTGTAATATATTTATGTTCTTCTTTCAAATTTATTTGAATGCTTCTGCTTGGCTCATTCTAGGGGCCATCAGAGCTATAAATAATTATATCTCCCACTACGTAGTTGTGTGGGAGAAATACTGATTTATTGTTGTCTGTGTGTGTGTGTCCATCACAAATCTTGTCCGCGTTCTTAAGTCGAACATTTCTCATCCGATCTTCACCAAACTTGAACAAAATGTGTTTCCTGATAAGTCCTCGACAAGTTCTATAACTAGCCAAATCGGCCCAGGCACTTTGGACTTCTAGCCCTTGAACCGAAAATTGCTGATAAAGATGCAAGTATCCGCACTCTAAGTTATTGGTGCATGGTTGACTCAGGTATATAACTATTTTCTCAGCTCTAGTTACAAAAAAAAACAAAAAACATGTAAACAACTTCATTCATGACCCATGTGATGGATCTTTGATAATCTTGGTCTGTAGGATCCTGGTATGGGCCAGCCTTGGATTTGTTTACATGGTTCTGCTTGGCCAAGTAAACTAAAACTAGAAAGGCCTTTGCCCAAATTCATCATACATGCTATGTAGCATTGTTGTAAAGGCCTCTGTCAATTGTTTTCATATGGCTCTGTTTGACATCTTTGGGGACTTCTAGGCTTAAAAAATAGAAAAAAAAACTTTAAACATGCTTTTCTCAGGCACCTTAAAAGACCTTAGCTAAACGTGGTCTGAAGTATTCTCGGATGGACCTCAGTTTTGCTCAAACTATGTCAGATGTGTTTTTGCAAAAATATTTCTGTGGAGGCATGCCCCAGGACCTCTTTGAATTGACATTGCCACCCCCTGCACTAAAACCCTGGACTTGCCCCCTGGAGAAGGCTCGATAGATTATTTTTAATAATTATTTGTTTAGTATGATTGGTCATTTAACTTCTTTTTTGAAATTAAATGTTTTGACTTTATCACAAACAAGGAAGTGAATAGAATGTGATGACGTAAATTTGTAATGGGTAAAACACAATTCTAAATACATTTTGCAAATCTGCCCTTGCTGGTATGTAGAATTTTTGAAAGAAATGTAAAAAATCACTGAAATCTTACTTTTTTAACATTTTCAGAATGGATTAATTTTGATAACTGCTTTCATGAATTGGTAAGCCCTTAGTGTCCACAATGACCCATTTTTCTGTCAAAAGGGACACTTGCTTGCTGTATTACCATGCTAATTTTTTAAAAAGAAAACAGTTTTCCTGTTTTCAGGCCAAAACTGCTTGTATATTCATAAAACCTTTTACTTGTGTGTGTAGTATTCAATTTTTGCCTTAGCCAGCACTATATTTAGTCATATTTGATCAAGAAATAAAGAACTTACATTGCCCTGAAGTTCCGAATCAACAAAGTTGTTGTCAATTTAGCTTGCCGTGTTGACCAAAAAAGTGACGTCAGTGACATGGTATGGGCACATTGAATATGATACAAAAATACACTAAAATGTTTTGAACTTATAAAACTAGCGAAAATATTTGACAGTAAAACAAAACAATGTTGTTGTCATGCCTTATCAAAAGATATTATTTCATATTTGTATATTGAACTTTTTCCTGATAAAAAATCAAAGTCTTCACCTCAATACTCTTATAAATTTTACTCATCTGTTTTCTAAAAAAAAAATGTGACTTATGAAAAATGGGGGTTTAGTAGTAAAATGAATAAAATTATATATTTCTGTGACTCCATATTTTTGAAATCTTGATATATTATTAACAACATATTAATCTAAATGTTGCTTAATTTCAAAATGGGTACTTTTAGGAATGTTTAAAAACTCATAATGCCTTTGTTAAAAATGCGGCTGACACATTTTCTGTTTAATATGAACATAAAATACATTAATTTCTTGTTAAATCCTATTTCTGATAATTACTTTCTTTAACATTTGTCAAACGTTTGAATATTGCTGAATATTTTAGAATGTTTTGATTTGAATCTATTGATTTTTATTACCTCCCTTTATGACTCCAACTAAAACAATTCATGTGCAATATTAAAAGTAGTGCTTTTCTAACCATGTAAGTATACATAACATCTACTTGGAAAGCTGTTTCATCTGTTGTAAGGATAAAAATTTTAAGGCATTATGGGCCTTTAAGGTATTTGCAAAATAACGAATGTCTGGTTAACTGTTTTGTTCAGTATACACAAAATATTTAACAGAGGACAGTACAGTTGGACTGGCTGTTTTGTTGAAAGTGAAAAAAAATGTCATTAAATGACTGTTTGATGACCTATAACAATATATTAATGATTTGATCAAAGAGGGAGGGAGTAGGTATGGTATAGGACTAATTATTACACTTTGCCTAAGGGGTTGTCTCATTATTTCGATAGAAATCTTATTGAAAAGTAGAGTGTCTCTGGCGAAGAGAAATTGGATATTATATCAAACAAACTTTAAATGGTAAAGTCAATACTTTTACATTTCGTGTAATATATTTACATAAAATAGTCTTTAGTACATAAAACATTTACTAAAGTATGGGTTGCATATATAATTGTGTCGGATTTTTCTTTTGGTGATGAAGTTTTTTTTCTGACTAATATATTGATTACTTTAATATATGCTTTAATGTCATTAATTTTGTTTAAAAAACGAGATTTTCTTTTTTCACCTTAGTGTGAAAATAAATCTACAATATTTATTCCTTATCACGCTGGACACAATTGAATCTGCCTTTGTGACCATTGTAGATCATGATCAGCCTGCATATCTGTGCAGTCTGATCGTGATCATGCACTGTTCACTATTCAGCCAGTATCTTGTTGGTAAGCACCCCTTTTAACAGTTAATGATACTGTCCAAATTGGAAGGTGGACAAGTTTATTATAGAAATTTAGCAAGGTAAGGCCGGGCTAATATGTGCTTTAATGCCAGGATTTGTTGGGGTTTTTTTAAAAAAGAGAGATTTTCTTTTTTTGCCTTAGTGTGAAAATAAATCTACAATTCATCTTTAATGTATAGTCTGTAGCATTTCAGTGTTTTTACAGTATTCATCTTATTATAGTTATGTAATTCTGTTTGTATGTTTCTGTTGTAACAGTAAAGAATTTTTGTTTGTAAATATCTAAAAAAAAAAAAGAAAGAAAAAGAAAGTAATTAAATTTGAAACTTTTGATTTGATTATTAAGCACATTTTGTATTCATGAATGTCAAGTATTTTCCTTGCAAAATGATTTCTATTAAGTAGGTAAGGTTTTATTTTAACCCTTACCATGCTGGACTCGATTGATTCTGCCTTTGCGACCAGTCTAGATCATGATCAGCCTGCACATCCATTCAGTCTTATCATGACCTGCACTGTTCGCTATTCAGTATCTTTTTGGTATGCACCCCTTTTAACAGTTAATGGTACTGTCCAAATTGAAAGATGGACAAGTTCATTATAGAAATTTAGCAGGGTAAGGGTTAATAGAAGGAACTGGATTTTAACATACAAACAAACAAAAAAAATCACCAGATTTCAAGAAAAGAAATTCATTTTATTTAAAGTTTGGCAACGAAAACTGTGTCAGGATTAAGCGTGCTCAAGCTTTAATGTTAAATTTCACTTATATTATGTCTGCTTAACAAATTAAATACAGGATATATATGCATGCAATTAAAAAAAGGTTTTAGGCCATATGACACTAGGATGTAAATCTCTGGTATATTTCAATTTTCAGAATAAATTATATTATAGTTGTAAAACATGCTATTACCACCAGTGTGACAATTGGTTTGTTAGCTATCATCTGTTTGAAAATTGGAATTGTTTTCCACACTTTTTATGCCCCCCCTTCGAAGAAGGAGGGGTTTATTGTTTGCAGATGTTGGTCGGTCGGTCAGTATGCAGACCAATCAGTTTCCGGATTATAACTCAAGAACGCTTGGGCCTAGGGTCATGAAAGTTTATAGAGAGGTTGGCCATGTCCAGCTATTGACCCCTATCGATTTTGAGATCAGAAGGTCAGAGGTCAAGATCACAATGACTCAGAATAGTTGAACGGTTTCTGGGATTATAACTCAAGAATGCTTGGGCCTAGGATCATGAAAGTTGATAGGGAGGTTGGTCAGGACCAGCAGATGACCCCTGTTGATTTTTCAAAGTTGCAATATGAACTTTTAAATAGGTATATAAAACTTAATTTCAGGATAATTTGAACTTGGGGTAAATTAGGGCACATGACTAATACCGATTTTGTGCATTTATCTTACACTAAATAAATACAAGATTAGATAAGTTGTTACTTGGAATAATAGGACTATATACTACCTAGTACAGATGGATGATCTACTGTCCATCATCATCATTTCTTTGCAAGTACCATTTAATGGATCTTCATCAAACTTGGCCAGATTTAAATTGACTTTTTTTTTTCAAATTTATCGGCAGGAGCTAAAATAGCCAAACCTGATCTGTAGTGTTGTTTGATTGACAATTCTCTATCACCATTACTACACTTTCATAGTGGCTGCCAGATAAAAAAAAAAAATGACAATTTGCCAGGTATGTGTTCACTAAACTTGTTTTAAAAGCAACTTTCTGTTGACATTTTCAAGTTTATTCAAATATGCTGATTTCACTAACAAAGCTGTAAATAGAAAAAAAAACGTTTAAACAAATTCTTTTCATGAACCGCTAAATGGATACTCGCCTAACTCCATTAGAAGCACCCTTTAGTTACCTCACTTTTGTTTAAGTCACATCTATTACATTTTAGAATGAAAGTTTTTCATTTTTATACCAAACATATATATTATAGGTTATTAGATTTGTATAGAGAAATCTGCACAATTTCTGCAGCGGAAATATTGCGCGACTTTAGGAGCGCAATATCATTCCGCAAAAGACTGAGGGCATATTTCTCGATGCAGTTCTAATGATCTTTTTCTTACATACACATACTACACTTATATTTATTATATAAATGATATAATTTGTTCTTTAGCCAGAGTAAAACTGAAAATATTGTAGTTAAAGAACTTTTAAACGCGAAGGAATGTATGAAACTGACGTCACAATTGACGTCATGCACCCGATATGAAATTTGAATGTCAGTATGGAAAAATATTGACGTTTCAGGTTCCAATGATTTTATAGTTGATAAATGAGTATGACATAATCATTGTAACCTCCCTTGATACAGTGTGTCATGACACAGATGAAAGGTCAGAAGGTACAGGTGTCATGCAAATGGCTTCTTGTTATTCAGTCATATCTTGAATTTCTGTAGATTAACCCTAACCCTGCTAAATTTCTATAATGAACTTGTCCATCTTTCAATTTGGACAGTACCATCAACTTTTAAAAGGGGTGCTTACCAAAAAGATTTTGATTTAGTTGGGTTTAACGTCGCTCCGACACAATTCAGGTCATATGGCGACTTTCCAGCTTTGATGGTGGAGGAAGACCCCAGGTGCCCCTCCGTGCATTAGTTCATCATGAGCAGGCACCTGGGTAGAACCACCGACCTTCCGTAAGCCAGCTGGATAGCTTCCTCACATGAAGAATGCAACGCCCCGAGTGAGGCTCGAACCCACATTGATGAGGGGCAAGTGATTTGAAGTCAGCGACCTTAACCACTCGGCCACGAAGGCCCCCAAAAAAGATACTGGCTGAATGATGAACATGGCAGATCATGATCAGACTGCACAGATGTGCAGGCTGATCATGATCTAAACTGGTCGCAAAGGCAGAATCAATCGCGTTTAGCGTGATAATGGTTAAAATATGCTTAGGTGTTAAACTTTGTTGTTGTTTTTTTGTAACAGATAAAACATTAGTAGATGCCCTATTTAAAAAGTATAAAATTGTCTATAGCCTAAGTTACTTTACATACATATATATATTATGTAGATATATATCACAGATACTTAATGATATGTGAAATATGAACAACCTGAAATCAATGCGCACAGCTGTTGTCTTGGTCTATTGCTGGTGGGTTTGTTTGATTAAAACATTGGAAAGAATAATGTTATATTGCTGTTACAGTCTACAAACAATACTGTGCAACATATGTTCAATGAATATACAGAAATTTATATATGTGTGTAAGAGGATTTTTTTTTTTTATATAATTTAATCTTTTTGTATTACAGTACTTTTTGTTTGGCTTAAATTTAGATCCAGGATGTGGATTTTTTTTTGGTAATGTTTTGATTGAGAATATAAATATCACTTTGATATAATTTTGTATGCAAAAGTATGAATAAAGTTTAAAGAGATCATGTTTTATAATTTTAGATGCAGTATTTTATCAAAATGATCATTATATTTCAATTATTGCAGGATACAGGATGGTGTTGAATTTCATTGCACATTGCTTTGTTGTTTGAAATAGATGTTTTTAGTTTGGGGAGAAATACTTAAAGCAAGGTTATAACAAAGTAAATGTCATAAGACGGGGGGAAAAAGACTGTTTTAAAAGTCATTATTTTGTTGTTGTATGAATTAACTTGTCTTTATTGTATTTTTTCAGGATTGAGGAAAGGAGCTGTACATTCATTGCGGATAATGTAATGAATCGCTAATGTTCAAAGAATCGAAATTGTGGATCTGTGTTTGAGTGATGATAAAGAGGCCCGCATGTGGAACTTCTGTTCTTTTACTGAATGATAAGTGTTGACTTTTTGCAAGTTTCTCATCAAATTCCTTTTGGTGATTTAAGAGTTGCAGTAGAATTCTTCGTATTCAAGGTTTCGCAGTAATCGGTAATTGATATATTTTAGACAAAATTTTACCATGTCGATGCTCAGCCGCGAATCGTTTGATCTGCCAGAGTCGGGACCATCAGAGGAAGAAATGCAACAGTTGATGACAGAGAAAGCTCATGAGCTTTTCAAAGTGTGTGATATAGAGGAGAAAGGTTTTATAACCAAACGAGACATGCAGCGCCTACAGAGTGAGCTGCCCTTGTCACCAGAGCAACTGGAGCATGTCTTCGACTCCCTCGATGATGATGGAAATGGATTCCTGACTTTAGAAGAATTCACAGATGGTTTTGGTAATTATGTATGATTACTTTTATTTGATGGGAATATTCCGATGGAATATTAATTAAATCAAAAATTAAAAATATTCCTCATATGTTATTGACATGCGTATTAAATTAAAAAAGATTGTTTCTTAATTTAGTGACATTTTTTGCACAATTTCCATGTATGTGCTTGCCTGACCTGTGTGTGCCAGGCTCGGATTACATTTTGAAAATTACTGTAGAATACCAGATTCCATTTGTTTATTTTAGTTTTACTTATTTTTACATAGACATAGATTCTTGACAGACAGTTTTTCACATGGGATTTTTCCATTATTGGATTTTCACAGCCTCACATATGGCTATACATCAGTTATTTTTCGGTTAAGTTAACTACCTCTATCTTTAACTGACTGGTAAGATAATATCATAAATCTATTTCCCTTTTATAAGGGCAGTCTAGATAAATCAAGTGTATTATATAATCCACTCAAACGCTTTTTACCCATTGGTTCCTTGACCTAGGTATATACTTTATCTGAATAAATTACAGCTAATCTGTAAATGTGCCAGGTACCATATCCTTCAGTACTTGGTACCTTTTTGCTCCAAGGGGATAAATGTAGGAATTTAGTTGTCCTCTGATAGAATGGAGGGATAATAGTTTGGCATGGTCCAAGTGTCTGTTCACTTCTGAGTTTGACATAGAGAGAATATTATGGTTGTCCTAATTGGTTGTTAAAGTTACCTCCCCTTATTAAAATGAAGTAAAAGTAATTATTAAAACAGCATCACAATGGGACTTAGTAAAATATTTGTTCCTCATTGTTACCCTTATCATATAATTATACCTTACCTTCTATGGTGTACGACAAGGTCCATAACTCAGGTATCAGTATTACATTAGTTGCACCCCTTTTTAGTTAGAATTTATAGTTTAATTCTTTGTTAACATGTTCAAAGTTATATACAAGTCAAATGGTTTATCGCGGCCAGAAATTTGTACAAACTGGACAGAAGTTGCGAAATTGTCATTTGTGCATGAAAGAAGCGTTTACCATAATGTCCAGTACTGGACAGGTATAGTGACCATGCACAGACACAGCCAATTTTCTCAGAGGGGGTCGATCCCTGCCCCACCCCCCTTGGAATTTTGAAATTTAGCACTTCATTTTTTGCATTCTGGGACAGTTTTATGGACTAACCTGTTAAATTTGGGAAAATGATAAAATCAAGCTTTCTTGAAGGTAAAATTCTTAGTTTCTTTTAGGTAAATAATATGAATTATGTCGGGGTCGTATGTAGCAGCAGCCACATTTACTTTACATGCAGTCCTAATGTTGCCTTTTTCGAAAAACATTTTCTTTCCTTTTTTAAAGATTTTCCAGAGGGGGTCCGGAGCCCCGGTCCTCCACCCCCTCTGGATCCGCGCATGGTGACATATCATGCTTTCTGTTTATGCAAAGAACTATAAAATACACAGAATGGCAACTGGCTGTAATCTCGCGTGATCTCGTGTCAGAGCGTGAATCGGCGTTATCTTAGTAAAAACAAACATCGGCGAGCATGGAGTTACAATTTGTACCTTTAAAACTACATTTAGAATAAATGTTAGCTTCTAAAACAACATTAGTTTAATGTGAAATAGTCTTAAGTCATAAAGTACACGTTTCTTGCCATAAAAGAAGCGTGGCCATACGGTGATAATTAATTTACTGATGAATAATTGCTTTCGCATACAAAATGGCGCGTGGAGAAAGCGCCACTTCCGGTAAACGAGATCTCATTCAGTTATCACGTGATATTGGCAAGATTTGCTCTATATGCCTATCAAGTTGCTGATCTATTTATTTTTATAGCTCTTTGGTTTATGCAGGTAAACTTGTGTTTGGTTAAATTTCAACAGAGCACAATTGTCTGAACAGTGTACAAACTCATTACTGTTTTTTCAGGCAAGGGTGGAAAAAAAGTGGTAGACAATGAAAGCAGTAACATTTTTATTAAAAAAAAATAAACAATGAGACAAACATTTCCAACATCTTTGGACAGTTCAAAAATCCCACGTTAAACATATGATAAAGCCTGAAACGCGTGAAAATGTTCCGAATGTAAATCGGGTGAAGTAGGCGCTCTATATGTATAGAGTTAGATTATGCGTCTAGATACTGTACCAGAGGGGTCAGTCAATTGTGGGTTATTGATTAAACTGGGCGAGTCTACTTACTTATTACTTGAGGATGAAAAAAACGTGTTTTTTAAATGTTGCTCTTAAACAAGGGTGGCGGTTGAACTACTAAAAGTACAACAACAGTTAATTCACAACAAATCGTATGGTATGTTTTATAATCAGTAGAAGCTAGTCGTATTTACGCTTATGAGACCTGTTTCACCCATAAGTAAAGAATTTACAGGTCCATCATGAAATATTTTCCCCAGCACGCATATACTTTACCTATTCAATATGATCGCGGCCTCCCCGGCCGCGATCAGTGAAACTTTTACTTAACAGTATTACAGAAATGGTATAAGTATTCAAACACAGCATAATGCTTTAATATGTAGGTCCATTATAAAAAAAAATTTCAAACAGTTTTCTTAGTTTTTACTGACAGATACGAGGGATGTTCGAAATGAATTGCTTATTTCTATCTGGAGACTTCAAATTTCAAGTTAGCCCAAAAGGGCTCATTTCATGCCCTCGAAGTACTCCCCGTGGCTAGAAATGCAAAGTTTCAGCCAATGTATCCACTTCTTGAAGGCGTCACGGTACGCTGATTTGGGCACAGTAATAAGGTACTGATGAATGGCAGATCCAAGTGCCTGTCGGGACTGGTATTTCCGCCCAGCAAGGAATGATTTCAATTTCAGAAACAAAAAGAAATCACATGGGGCAAGGTCTGGGGAATACGGGGGGTGAGGCAAAACAGTTACTTTTTCTTTCTTCAAAAACGCCGTAACTATTGCGGAGGTATGAGCGGGGGCATTGTCATGTAGAAGACGGACATGTTTAAAACCAGTGGCAGGGCATCGTTTCTGATAATACTTTTTCAGTTTCTTCAGTACTACATCTTTGTAGTACTTTCCGGTGATGCTTTTGCCCTTTTTCACCGGCACTTTTATTGCGACTCCTTCACCAGAGAAGAAGATTGCATACAAAACCTTCTTTGCACTCAAAGAACGTTTGGCAATTATTGGGCGTTTGCTGTGTTTAGTGGCCCAGATCTTATTGCTAACCTTTCTGACGGGCTCAAAATAATGGACCCAGGTTTCATCACTTGTGACGACATTGGCAAACTGCTTTTTGTCATATTTTGGAAACATTTGAAGCAGCTTTTGGCCACTTTAACTCGTTGCCTCTTTTGCTCATCAGTCAACAGATGTGGCATCCATCTAGCAGAAATATTTCTGACTTTACAATGCTTCTTCAAAATAAGGTGAACCGTTGATAGTGATATGCCTACCTTTCGTGCAATATCACGAACTGTAAATCTGGCATCTCCTTCAATGATTTCCTTTATTTTGGAAACGATTTCTTTACGAGATGCACATTTTGGCCTACCTGATTTCGGTGCATTTTTGATGGACTCTACACCAGACTCAAATTTCTTTTTCCACCGCCGAACTGTGTCATAAAACACACAAGAAGGTCCATAAGCAATAGAAAGTTCAGTCATCAGCTGCTTCAAAGAACAACCAAGTTTTGAGCGAGCTTTAATGTAAGCCCATATTTCATCTTTCTTGTTGACGCTTCTACCAACCATTTTTACTACAGTGGTCAATGATTGCGTGTATTCAAATGGCAAATTTTATGTCTAACACTTAGTCTAACATGTACATTTATACACCGTTGTGTAGGTATTGAATAACCCTATACAGGTAGGTATTGGTTTTTATTGTGCCCCATGTGGATATCGAGCTAGAGGACAATAAACAATTCATATCGAACACTCCTCGTATGCCCCATTTCACTTTCCATCATAGAATTAGTTGAAATAGCTGTTGTTGGTTCGTAGCATTGCTGTTACAGCAGTAAAACGATGAAAATAGTGAAAGGACCAAAGGAACTAAACATGCTTGGCCTCAAATATTAGTTGTTAACTTTAGATTTTAAAATAAAATTGTTTTTTTATTGAAAACAAATCTCTCACGGATATTAAGACTGAAAAGAAAAACCTTCCATTTGCTTACCGGTATCCGGGTATGTGCACCACTTTCATCAGGTTTTAACAAATATTCACTAGTTTGAATAAATGCTTTAATTATTGCAGTTCAATAACCCTGAACATTATTAAGTAACCCTTGACTCATATCACTTATCTAAAACCACTAATCTAACACCACTTATGTACAAATTGTGTATGTTGTATTTTGTGTCTCAAGTATGTACAATTACTTAGTTGATCTTGTTGTATACATATTACAAGTTCTATACAAATATTAGCATATTACACCATATATTTTGTGTTAAAGTTGGACATAAAACAATTACCAAAGATTATTTTTATATGCTAACGTTTTTCATATTTAGCCTGAGAGTTAGTGAAGTGATTCGCAGGATTTATTAAAATGGACTAAAACGTGGAATAATTTTATTATAACCTAAGTTATATGCTATGATTTTTGTTGAGTCCGCTTGCGGATGTGAAGACATATGGCTGTTTGGTGTATGTTTGTGCGTGCGTCAGTGCGTGCGTCCAAGCGTCTGTCTTGATTTGTCTGTTCGGACCATAACTTTGACATGCATGGAGCAATCTTGTTTATATTTGGCATGAATGTTAACGTCAGTGAGACGGAGTGAAAATGCACAAATCCCAGGTTCCTATCTCAAAGGTCAAGGTCACAGTCACAGTTTGAGGTCAAAGGTCATGTCAGATTTTGTCCAGCCTGATCCATATTTGACATGAATGTTTTACTCAATAAGACGGACTCTTATCTCAAAGGTCAAGGTCACAATTATGGCTCAAAGGGTGGGCTTGTTGGCATCCAGATTATATGTTTAGCCAGAAAGTAATGGATTTAGAGGACTAAAACATGGAATTACGGTACTTAAACATAGCCTAGTTTACCGGGCATTTGCTAAGATAATTGTTATACAGTCAAACCTGTCTATAAAGACCACCCTTGGGAAAACCAAAATGTGGTCTTTATCGGGAGGTGGTCTTTATTCACAGGTTAAAATACACTGTAAATGTTAAAAAGGGAAACAAAGCATGTGGTCTTTAGAGCCAGGTGGTCTCTGTTCAGAGGTGATTTGAACACAGGTTTGACTGTATTTAGCCTGAGAGTATTAAAATAAAGTTAAAAAGTCTAATACTATGTACTGTGTTATTTTTAATATATAGCCTGAGAGTAAATGAAGTGTTTCACTGGAGTTGAAAGAATGATTTAAATATAGCCTAAAGCTAGTATATACTCAATTCATTATATATGCTAGGTGGACAAGTGTATTGGATAAATATTCAAATAAAAGGATTTTAAAACTGTTGATATTAGATAAAACACTTGAATTTTAAATAAGTGAAATTTAAAACTTGATATAAATTATGCTGAGATAAAACAATTGATGTCTACCTGGTTTGATCTTGGTGGAAGTATTGCCAGTACAAATTCAGGACTTTTTCAGGATTTTTATATGAGTAAGTATCAGTAGCTGTTATGTGATAAGCAGATTAGTGATTATCTATTAAATGTACTTATAAACTTCTATTTTCTTTTTCTCAATTTCTGAGAGATTATTTAATGTTCGCAAAGTCCAAATAATAGGATGTTTTGTAACAGAGTGATAGATTTACACTGTCGCTGTCCCAATGTTAGAGGGATGAAATAATAAGGTAAGTCGTCCTGATAAGCCAAATAAGCAAGGCTAACTTCTTACATCAAACCAGTTGTTACTGTCAGTCATTCTGACTAGGTTGGACTAAGGTCTTAATCAGGCTGGTAACATTGCCCGATTGGGCTTACGACATAAAAAGTAATACTTCTTGAAAAATAATGAAGATATTTCTTTCAAACTTGGTCCATTTATTAAGCATAACAAATGATACAAATTAGAATAAAGATAAGTTGGTTACCTTCAGTTTCGGTAGAATAATGTCCCTTTTTCAGATTTTTATGATGCATAATCTTTGAAGTCCAAAAAAATAAGTTCTAATGCTAAGTTTAAAACAAAAAAGGGTTCAATGGCTTTCTGATGCTCTAAATTATTGTGCTAGTACATGAATGTATACATTTTACTGTGCTTTCACTTAAAACATTATAGAGAAATGTTAGTTCTAAAAAAATTGCTCATACATCTGCACTAGAAACAAAGTATTTACCCTAAATATATAGAATAAAGGTATTGGTGCAAAAGTTTGGAGCAATAGAAAGCCATAGAACCTTTTCTATTTTAAACATCGCATTAAGGTTTCGATGGAGGCCTTGAGAAAGAAAAATCAAACAACACCAAATCATAGAAAGAAAGAGTTGTTTGACATGAAAATTAAACAGCATGTAAAACATGTATATTACTTTACGAAACAAGTGTCAGTATACTGATATAAACATTGAATTCCGGAAAAGGGCTGCCTAAAGGGGCTCCACTTCCGGACAGTTAAACGCCTTTAAAAACTCACCATTTTCAAAGAACTGTTACACATGTTTGTTTTGATGCATTTGCAATAGCGTGCGAGTGGTGAAATTTCACGTAACAAGGTGGAACATAGTTTTCAGCAATTGTTTATCTTTTCTTCTTTACAAATGGCATTCATTTTCAAAGGGAGACAACTTTTTCTCAAAGATTACTTAAAATAATCGGAAAAAGTTGTTTCCCTTTGAAAATGAATGCCATTTGTACTTAAAATAATCGGGAACAGTTGTCTCCCTTTGAAAATGAATGCCATTTGTAAAGAAATAAAGATAAACAATTGCTGAAAACTGTGTTCCACCTTGTTATGCGAAATTTCACCACTCGCACGCTATTGCAAATGCATCAAAACGAACATGTGTAACTGTTCTTTGAAAATGGTGAGTTTTTAAAGGCGTTTAACTGTCCGGAAGTGGAGCCCCTTTAGGCAGCCCTTTTCCGGAATTCAATGTTTATATCAGTATACTGACACTTGTTTCTTAAAGTAATATACATGTTTTACATGCTGTTCAATTTTCATGTCAAACAACTCTTTCTTTCTATGATTTGGTGTTGTTTGATTTTTGTTTCTCAAGGCCTCCATCGAAACCTTAAAACATAATTTTTTTTGGACTTCAAAAATTATGCATCATAAAAATCTGAAAAAGGGAAGTAATTCTAACAAAACTGAAGGCAAAAAGTTATTTCTATCTTGATAAGCATCATATGTTATGCTTAATAAATGGACCAAGTTTGAATGAAATATCTTCATTATTTTTCAAGAAGTATTACTTTTTATGTCGTAAGCCCGATCAGGCAATGTTACCAGCCTGTTAATAGCTAATCAGATGTGTGCAGTAAGTTGGATAGAAATACAGCTATATGGGTACTCTACCTGTTCTTGAATTTTCGAGGTCCATTATAGGACTGGAAGCCACCACCTCTTGCTTGCAAGTCATGAGCTCCACCTCAATTTTGATGGCTGAACCTTGACTGTTCAGCTTCAAACAGAGTATATCCCAGAAAATACTGCATGCAATACATAACCACCTTAGCCCGTATCTTTCTTGTTAACTTCATTGTCATAGTTTTATTTTTTGAGGAGAAAACATCTACCCAGTGTACGACTCAAACCCATAAACCTCTGCTTGCAAGTCAGGTGCTCCACGAACTGAGCTAACCAAGTACCTGTTTACTCTGAAGACTCAAATCACTACAGTTTTGTACAGACCGATAATAATGAAGAACAAATTAGCGTAGACATTGGTAGAATATCTCTTTGTTCATAGAAAATTCTATCAAATGTAAGCTGCGAAAAAAATATTTTTTTCGCTGAGTTTACCATTAATCTCTTTTCTGGTCATGAGAGAAAACTTTTGCACACTCCTACAGTCATTTTTAGCTCATCTGATTTATTGAAAACAATAATGAGTTATTGTCATCACTTCATCGGCGTCGGCTTCGGCGTTGCCTGGTTAAGTTTTATGTTTAGGTCAGCTTTTCTCCTAAACTATCAACGCTATTGCTTTGAAACTTGCAACACTTGTTCATCATCATAAGCTGACTCAGTAAAGCAAGAAACATAACTCCATCCTGCTTTTTGCAAGATTAATGGCCCCTTTTGGACTTAGAAAATATCAGATTTCTTGGTTAAGTTTTATGTTTAGGTCAACTTTTTCTCTTGAACTATCAAAGCTATTGCTTTGAAACTTGCAACACTTGTTCACCATCATAAGCTGACCCTGTTCATCAAGAAACTTAACTCCATCCTGCTTTTTTTAAATAATTATTGCCCCTTTTGGACTTAGAAAATCAGTTTTCTTGGTTGAGTAATATGTTTTAGTCAGCTTTTCTCATAACTATCAAAGTTATTGCTTTGAAACTTGCAACACTTGTTCATCATCATAAGCTGACCCTGTACATCAAGAAACATAACTCCATCCTGCTTTTTTCAATAATTATTGCCCCTTTTGGACATAGAAAATCAGTTTTCATGGTTGAGTAATATGTTTAAGTTAGCTTTTCTCATAAACTATCAAAGCTATTGCTTTGAAACTTGCAACACTTGTTCACCATCAACCATGTACAGCACGAAACATAACTCTGTCTTGCTTTTTGCAAGACTTATGGCCCCTTTTGGACTTAGAAAATATCAGATTTATTGGTTAAGTTTTATGTTTAGGTCAGCTTTTCTTCTAATCTATTCAAGCTATTGCTTTGAAACTTGCAACAGTTGTTCACCATCATAAGCTGACTATTTACATCAAGAAACATAACTCCATCCTGCTTTTTGCAAGAATTATGGCCCTTTTTGGACTTAGAAAATCAAGGGTAGGACAATTTTTCTATTATACAAAAAAAATCAGATAAGGGTCAGCTCCCGCAAGGCGGTGCTCTTGTTTTTTTGGCCATGAGCATGAGGTTAAAAAAATATAACTCACTTTTTGAGAATACCATGAAACATAAACTATTACAATTATTCCCTTTTATGTTTTAAACGTATATGATATTAACTACTTTTGTATTATCTCTACCCTGATATTTTTAGAACTGTTATCCCATATATCTGTCATATGATTAAATATTTGATAAACATTGTAGTAAGTACTGTTGAATCCATTTTATTTTATTACCTCCCTTTTATGCCTGTTGATATGCAAAATTGAAAGAAGTGCTCTATTTTGTAAACTAAATGCCTCTTAGTAGCAAATTGTTCCATACTGAGACAGTTATTTTCTTTCCACTTATATATTTTAATTACAGTAGTTGATTGCTGTATATATTTTGAGGCTTTTAGTTTTGTGGGAACAAAGTCAGTTAAATAATAGGGGAAAAAAATCAATATTGTTGTTATGTCAGTTGATTTTGAGGTTTGGCTTGTAATAGAATTTTGAGGTTTGGCTAACAAGGCAGTTTTGTGGGGATGTAGATTTGTGGATGACAAGTTAAAATGAAAGATTGTCTTTTTAGGATGTCATTTCTTGAGCTGACAAAACCACAAAGTCCCAAAATATCAGTTCTCGCATGTAGATAATGATAATTTGATAATAACCGTAAAATAATTTGATAATTACCGTAAAATAATTCAGTTTTGTGGGAAGGTAATTCTGTTGATTTAGTAAAAATGAGGTTTTAATTTCTGGATTTCAAATTTTGAATAAAGTGACTATAAATTTTACTTATTCCATGGGATTTCATTTCGGGGATTGGCTCAATGACGAAATCCATGAAAAGTATTTACTGTATGAAAATCAGTGATTTTACAGTATACAGTAACCTCTTCAGAAACACACCCACTATACAACATACAAATTCAGTCTACCAAGTGGTGGTTTCATAGTATTTTATTCACATGATATCTGCATTTCAGGCAGTTTTCTTGGTATAAAAAGCACAGAGCAGCCAGCAGATATGGAGATGAGTAAAACTTACACGGACGAACACGATATAGACCCTGCTGAGGAGGAACAGACGTTCAAACAAATGATGAAAAATGTTGGCGCAACCAATCTCTTTGATGAGTAAGCTTTCTATATAGACAGGAAAAAGAAATGGGAAAGGGGGTGGGGGGAAGGCGTATTGTTCGGTTCAACTCACGATGTAATTTAAGATCACACCAATGCAATATTTCAAGATTAAATGATTTAGTCAATCTGTCAGCTCAAAGATTTAAAAAAAGCCGGTAGATCTGAGTTTGTTATTTAAACCAAGAAGGAAAATAGCTTGGATGCTGCAAAAGGAAAAGATATATGGATATATTCACGATATACAGGGTGTATTGCAAGGGTCTTAGCTTGTCACCTGTTTGTCATTCAACTTGAGTTTTAAAATGTAATGAAAAAAGGATTTAAAAGAGAACAGATATGTTAATATGAATAAGCAGCAGTCCGTTTCTGCACTCCAAAAAATTGAAATAGAATGTATATAGAACAAATTTATTCCAGCGAGTCGACTATACAAGGTCTGTGGTGCCGGCTGAAGAGGGATGACCCTGATATGGCTACTCACTTTGAGGACTTTGTCTACCGTGTGTCTAATGAAATAAAGAAATCTAAAGTGGACTTTGATACACTCGAAGGAGCATTGAGAAGGTAAGTCATTAAAGTTTAATTGTGCTACTGTAAAATCATTATCATTCGTGGAGGACTAATTTTTGTAGGTTTCATGGTTGTATTTTACAAGAAATTAAATCCCAAATGAATAGGCTAAGTTCACATTCTTTTGTGTTGCTAAGTGAATATCCAAATGAATAGGCTAAGTTCACATTCTTTTGTGTTGCTAAGTAATTATCCAAATGAATAGGCTAAGTTCACATTCTTTTGTGTTGCTAAGTGAATATCCGTGATTGCTAATCCCAGCAAAACAGCTAAAGCCATTCTGGGAAAAACCACAAAATTTTGTACCCATCAGTCTAAATGAAAGTAGAAAATATCAAAGAATTAATAAATACAATAATATCTAATAGTTGCCACATTTTGAAAACAGGGTCTATACTTCAGGAAATGGTTTATATCGTGATTTTTATCAGAACAAAGTGCTTTATAGCACAAGGTAAATAAGGTAGTTGTAATTGGATCCCCTGGAGAGAGGAATAATCTTTTTGATGACTAATTGCCTACATTTTTCCTCGCATTTTAATACTGTGAAGTTGTTTAATTTAGTGAGAACTTAATTTCCTGACTTTTACAAAAATAGCAGTTTCAGGACAATATGAATTTTTAGATAAAATGAAGTGGGATTTTACCAGTTTATTGGGATTTTATTTTATGAATCTATGCTAGCTGCCAGAAAATTCACAAAAATTTGTCCTCAAAGAAAAAATTAATGATTTCACGGTGTACTGATATGCTTGAGACATTGCAATATGAGCCGCACCATGAGAAAACCAACATAGTGCATTTGCGACCAGCATGGATCCAGACCAGCCTGCGCATCCGCGCAGTCTGGTCGGGATCCATGCTGTTCGCTAAAGGTTTCTCTAATTGCAATAGGCTTTGAAAGGGAACAGCTTGAAACCTGACCAGACTGCGCGGATGAGCAGGCTGGTCTGGAGCCATGCTGGTCGCATATGCACTATGTTGGTTTTCTCATGGTGCAGCTCATATATTTGCTGCACCTGTGACATGCATTTTATTGCATTTCCTTTGATTTGATTAATGAACAGTCTTGTACATGTTATCTACAGGGGAAATACCTGTGTTGATATGTGCACAAGATATTTAAAATGTCACCGACTTAAATTTGTTTGCATGTCAATACCTTGATAAATGGCTATTGCTGTACTTTGAAGTGATGTCCGATGGGAGGGTCAGTAAAAATGTGCATCAAAATTTTAAATGGTACCTATATAACCAAAAGCAATGTATAATGGCGATGTGATGACCTGCAGTCCTGAAGGGTTCCAGATAAGGCAGGTTTTACTGTATTCCTAGAGATGAAAGTTTAAAATATATGTTGAAATTTAACAAAAAACCTTCAACTTACCCATCCCAGCCCTTATAAGATTTTCCTTTAATGTCATTGTGAAAGATAATATCTTAACTATATTTACATAATTTTGAAATTTGAACTGTCTTAACTCTCATGATTTATTTGACATCCCTTTGTACATGTATTTTATAAATGTCAATTTATAGTAGGATAACCTTTTTACTTCCACTGGTGAGTTTAGTTTATATCATTTGTTATCTGTTGATGTGACATATATAGATATTTGACATTCATGAAAAGCACAAAAAAAACCGAATCATGTTGGTATTTATAAGATTGGGGGCAACTATATATTTCAGTTTGGTTTTTTGTCTTAATGTACTTTAATTTTAGATTCCAGATACGATGTATTAGCAATATAAAGAAATTATTGAATGTTACATTTTGTAGTTTTACAAAAAGAAATGCATGAAGAAATGCATGTATAATAACGATTGCCTACATTTTTTGTTTGAGATTTATCATTAAATTAAATTTTAGCCTGCTGGTGGCATGTGATTCTGCCTTTGTGACCACTGCAGACCAAGACCAGCATGCACATCCATGCAGGCTGATCATGGTCTGCACTGTTCGCTATTCAAGTCAGTAAATTTTCAGTCAACACCCCTTTGAACAATAAATGGTACTGCCCAAATTGAATGATGAACCAGTCTTTTTTAGAAATTTAGCAGGGTAACCAAGTTTACTTGAAGGGGTACATTTACATATTATCAGCAAATCAAACAATTATCAGTTAGAAGATTTTAAAAAATTTAATATTCCCTTGGCTCCATTTTCATCAACATTTTAAGGTCTATGGATTTTGGGCTTGTGAGTTCAATCCAGGGGAAGGTTTTGTTTTCATTGATTGTCTGAAATTGTTCATCCTCCACTCTGATTTATGTGGAGAAGGTGTTAGTTACTTGCAGAGAGAATATGTTAGTACTAGCACAGAATCCAGGAACACTGAATAGTTTAACAACTTGTTGTTACTTAACCCTTATCATGCTGGACATGATTCTGCCTTTGCGACCAGTGTAGATCATGATCAGCCTGCACATGATCATGATCTGCACTGTTCGCCATTCAGTCAGTATTGTTTTAGTAAGTACCCCTATTAACATTTAATGGTACTGTCAGATTGAAAGATGGACAAGTTCATTGTAGTTTAGCAGGGTAAGGGTTAACTGAAATACTGTTGAAAAATGGCGGTAAACCCAAAACAAACAAACATTTAAGTTGAAGTATTTCCATACAAGGCAATAAAGTGAACTTCATTGATATGATGAATTGAAAGTTACGCGTAATTACGCTGACATTAGTTGTACATGAAGTAGGAAATAAAGTTAATAAAAGGGCGTGAACTCTGCTGTATGTAACTACCATAAAAATATTATAAACTTCAAAGAATTCATCTCATAGATTGAATAGTTAATTGACTGAAACATATTAAAATGAAAACTGATTGAATTTTGAGGACATTACTGTTCACAGTTTTAGTTGTATGTAGTTAAAATAAAAGTGTTACTGAGAGAATTTTTTCTGGATTAGGATTGTGCAGGTAATCTATGGTATACATTTAAACAAAAATTCATCATTGTAAGTATAAATTTATGTGTAGAATCACAGATTTTACAAAATATCTAAGTAAGTAAATACAAAGAAATTGAATAGAGTGGAGTAAAAGTTTTTCACTCTACATGAATTTTACAAACATTTAAAAATGCCCGCCCTCTTAGCTCATTAGGTAGAGCGTTGGTCTACGGATTGCGGGTCTTGAGTTCAATTCGCGGGCTGGGCATATGTTCTCTGTGACTATTTGATATTTAAAATGACATTGTATCTGAAATCATTAGTCCTCCACCTCTGATTCATGTGGGGAAGTTGGCAGTTACTTGCGGAGAACAGGTTTGTACTGGTACAGAATCCAGGAACACTGGTTAGGTTAACTGTCCGGCGTTACATGACTGAAATACTGTTAAACCCAAAACAAAACAAAAACAAAAAACAGACATTTAAAACCGATTTTGATTTTTTAAAAAATTTTCTTTGATGTTATATCTTATGTCAATGTCTGTGCTAATTAATAGAGAGATTCAAAATTTTTACCCCAGTTTATTATAACATTTTTTATTGACACTTGGGTCAATATTTTCGGGATATCAAGCCCTACCATATCTAATATTGATAGTTTTTAATGGTGAATTAGCATTGGAACTTTTGTTAGTTATTCCATTCACAATGCTTGCTGAAATGCTGGCATTAGAAATGATGTATTTATGTTATTGGCATATTACATGAATTAACTATAGCTGCACTAGATCTATTAGGTGCCATTATTTTCTGATCTTTTCAGCAGGACAACAGCACACGACGAGGAAGTAAGGAAACTGTATGAGGAAATGGAGGTTCAGATTAAACAGGAGAAAGAAAAAATTCTAAATGAGGTATAAAAAATATTAATATTTCTGAAGTACTGAAATCAGCTGCTGCTTTAAAAGAGTTTTTGGTTCTAACCATTTCTCATGTTGTTCTTTTTTTTTCAAGGTTGCCAAAACTTTAATCCTTATCATGCTGGACACAATTGATTCTGCCTTTGCAACCAGTGCAGATCTTGGTCAGACTGCACATCCATGCAGTCTGATCAAGATCTGCACTGTTCTCCATTCAGTCAGTATCATTTTGGTATGCACCCCTTTTAACAGTTAATGGTTCTATCCAAATAGAAGATGGACAAGTTCATTATAGAAATTCAGCAGGGTAGGGGTTAAGTAACACTAGTAGAAAGGTAATGTAAAATTTTGGAAGTCTTGTAGTTAGAGTGTTGCTGGGTTAGAGAAACAAAATAAACAAACATTTGGTCAGTGGACATCATGTAATTTCAGGATGACCAAAATATGTGACTATTTTTAGCTCGACTATTCGAAGAATAAGTAGAGCTATCCTACTCACCACGGCGTCGGCGTCGGCGTCGGCGTCACACCCTGGTTAAGTTTTTAGCTCGACTATTCGAAGAATAAGTAGAGCTATCCTACTCACCACGGCGTCGGCGTCGGCGTCGGCGTCGGCGTCGGCGTCGGCGTCACACCCTGGTTAAGTTTTTCGTACCAGTCCACATTTTGACAAAGTCTTTTGAGATAAAGCTTTGAAACTTTCAACACTTGTTTACCATCATCATGTCCAGTTATAGGCAAGAGTACATAACTCTGTCAAGCATTTTGACTGAATTATGGCCCCTTTTGACTTAGAAATCTTGGTTAAGTTTTTCGTACCAGTTCATATTTTGACAAAGTCTTTTGAGATAAAGCTTTGAAACTTTCAACACTTGTTTACCATCACCATGTCCAGTTATAGGCAAGAGTACATAACTCTGTCAAGCATTTTGACTGAATTATGGCCCCTTTTGACTTAGAAATCTTGGTTAAGTTTTTCGTACCAGTTCATATTTTGTGTAAAGTGTTTGACATATGGCTTTGAAACTTTTATATCTTGTTCAGTATAATAGTCTCTATCAATAGGCAAGAGTACGTAACTCTCTCCTCTTTTTTGGCTGAATTATGGCCCTTTTTGAACTTGGAAACTGGTTCTGTTTTGTATATGTCCATGTTTGTCAAGACTATTTGACATATGTCTTTTAAACTTTAACACTTTTTTAAATCATTATGATTTCCATCTCTAGGCAAGAGTACATAACTCTGACAACTATTTTGACTGAATTATGGCCCTTTTTGGACTTTCAAATTTGTTCAGTTTTTCCTACAAGTCAGTGTTTTGTCAAAACTATTTGAACTGTGGCTTTGAAACTTTTAACACTAGTTTATCAACATGATTTCCATCTGTAGGCAAGAGTACATAACTCTGTCAACTATTTTGACTGAATTATGGCCCCTTTTGGACTTGGAAATAAGTTAAATTTTTCATATAAGTCCATGTTTTGCCTAACATATAACTTAACATATTTGCCATCATGGTCACACATTGCCATTTAGTGCAAGACTAATCGAAATCCACAAATACAGGAACATTTTTTGTTTAATCCATTTTTTTGTTTAGTCTGAAAATCTATGGAAATATTTTGACCCCATTCTTCAATCAATTCTTCGAATAGTCGAGCGCGCTGTCATCCGACAGCTCTTGTTTGTACCAGTCCACATTTTGACAAAGTCTTTTGAGATAAAGCTTTGAAACTTTCAACACTTGTTTACCATCACCATGTCCAGTTATAGGCAAGAGTATATAACTCTGTCAAGCATTTTGACTGAATTATGGCCCCTTTTGACTTAGAAATCTTGGTTAAGTTTTTCGTACCAGTTCATATTTTGGCAAAGTCTTTTGAGATAAAGCTTTGAAACTTTCAACACTTGTTTACCATCATCATGTCCAGTTGTAGGCAAGAGTACATAACTCCATCAAGCATTTTGGTTGAATTATTGCCCCTTTTTTACTTAGAAATCTTGGTTAAGTTTTTAGTACCAGTCTACATTTTGACAAAGTCTTTTGAGATAAAGCTTTGAAACTTTTAACACTTGTTTACCATCACCATATCCAGTTGTAGGCAAGAGTACATAACTCCATCAAGCATTTTGGCTGAATTATGGCCCGTTCTGACTTAGAAGTCTTGGTTAAGTTTTTCGTACCAGTTTATATTTTGTGTAAAGTGTTTGACATATGGCTTTGAAACTTTTATATCTTGTTCAGTATTATAGTCTCTATCAATAGGCAAGAGTACATAACTCTGTCATCTTTTTTGGCTGAATTATGGCCCTTTTTGAACTTGGAAATTGGTTCTGTTTTCATATATGTCCATGTTTGTCAAGACTATTTGACATATGGCTTTTAAACTTTAAACACTTGTTTATCATTATGATTTCCATCTGCAGGCAAGAGTACATAACTCTTGACAACTATTTTGGCTGAATTATGGCCCTTTTTGGACTTTGACATTTTTGTCAAAATATTTGAACTGTGGCTTTGAAACTGTTAACTCTAGTATATCAACATGATTTCCATCTGTAGGCAAGTGTACATAACTCTGTCAACTATTTTGACTGAATTATGACCCTTTTTGGACTTGGAAATTAGTTAAACTTTTCATACAAGTCTGTGTTTGCCTAACATATAACTTAATAACATATTTGCCATCATGGTCACACATTGCCACTTAGTGCAAGACTAATCGAAATCCACAAATACAGGAAAAATTTTTGTTTAATCCATTTTTTTCTTTTGTCTGAAAATCTATGGAAATATTTTGACCCCATTCTTCAATCAATTCTTCGAATAGTCGAGCACGCTGTCATCCGACAGCTCTTGTGATAAACTATGATGTCATTCATATCTCAAAACGTAAACTATGATGTCATTCATATCTCAAAAAGTATTTGACCCAGAGTCATCAGACCTCACAGGATTGTTATTCAGCACGTAAAGCAGTGCACCAGTAGTTTGATAGTAGATCTCACACAGTCAGACCAGAGTTATGGCCCTTGACTTAGTAAAAAATATGCATAAAAAAGGCTTAAGTTTGTGTCGTATGTATCTCAAAAAGTATCTGATCTAGTATTATGAAACATAATAGGAATATTATTCGGCTTGTGAAGTTGTGCATCTGGGGTTTTGTTAAAGATATCAATCAGTCAGACCAAGGTTACGGCCCTTGACTTAGTCAAAAACTGTGCATAAAATATAAAAGTTGTGTCACACATATCTCAAAAAGTATATGACATAGGGCCATGAAACATCATAGGAATATAATTCAGCATGTAAAGTTGTGCACCTCGGATTTTATTCTGAGTTTTTATCAGCCAGACCAGAGTTACAGCCCATGATTTTCAAAAATTTGCATAAATTTGATACATAAGTTTCTGTCACATGTATGTCGAAAAGTATTTGACTTAAAGTTATAAAACATTAGGGAATTGTTATATAGCATGTTATAAAACCATGTACAGTGACAGGAGTGGGGGGCTTCTGTGTCCTATTGACACACATCTAGTTTATGGATAGAACACAGTCTATTTATGGAAAGAAAAGAGTCTGAATATGGACAGTCTGTATATGGATAGGGTCTGTTACTGCTAGAGAGGACAAGAATAATAAAAAGGTTTAAAACCCAGCTAACATTAAATTTACTGAATTTATTGTAGGAGAAAGCCAAAGAACGTCAGCTAAGGGAGGCAATGGAAAATGAGATTTATGAGAAGGACAAACAGTTACAGGAACTCATGGCGAAGCATGCTGAGGTTTGTTGAAATCAGTATTTTTACAGTAAAGTGATACCAGTTTTATTCATTGTAAGACAGTTTACCGACATCTTGGATACATTGCCACTTAAATGATTAATTAAATTTTAACAATTAAAAAAGAAAATACACAAATTAAAACCAAATTTACTATATATCACCATATGTTTGGTATCGTACCTGCATTTAGACCCAGCCGAAAGCACTCTTCAATAGGAGGTGCAAATAATAAAACGCCAGACAGCTGACAAAATGTCCGCTTTTGGTAATATTTAAGTGCTATTAAACTTGGAAAAAATATATGAAGCTCTATTTTGGTGTACATTGCAATGTTGTGAAAATGACAAAATCGTAAAACAAGTGCATAATATATTCAAATGTTTACAGTTCCTTGAAAACCTAAAAAAGAATATTTTTATTGCATATAACTTTATTTTTGATATCTCCTGCATAAGGCGGAGAGATATCTGTGAATGCATCCGTGTTTCCATCTGTCCAAAATTGAAAATGCATATATTTTAAAAGAAAAACAACCTTAGGTTGCCGAGAATCACCAAACATCACAGAACTTCCCTTAGTATATGGCCTTTGCTCACATACAGTACTATTCCTCTTGACCCAGTAGAAGCAGATATTTTCCCCTTGATTTGGTGGGAAAAAAATGAAAAGGCTTAAAATTCAAAAAGTCTTTTAGTTAGAAACACCATACTTTACATACTTACTGATCAGCACATGACCTCTACTGGCTTTTATCATTATATCTTTTGAAAAAGCAGTTTTCCACTTTATTGGGTGAAAAATAGGGTGTGGGTAACCTGTTTATTAAACTTCACACAGATGTAGATCACTATAAGGGGTGGAAGTGCTCCTGCAACTTTCATCAGGATCACTTCAGTAACCAGTGCCCTTTAATTATTTTACTATCCATAAACCCCCACATAACAAAGTAATCCACTGACGGATCTTCAAGGAGTTTAAAAGAAATATAGATCACTAGAGCGGTGTTGCATACACATCTTTCATCCTGATCTCCTAAATTACTGGACAGTTATGGCCCTTAGATTGTTCTAAAATTCATAAATTCCCGCAAAACAAAGTAACCTATTGATGGATATTCATGAAGCTTTAAATAAATTTAGATCACTATAGGGCGAAGTTTTTCACATTGACTTGGTGAAAAAAATAGAAACCAACAAACCATGGTACAGTAAAGTCCTAGTATACATAACTTTTTTATGCCCCTGAAGGTGGGCATATTAAAATTGCAGTGTCCGTCCGTGCGTCGGGTAAATTCTTGTCCGGGCTGTAACTCTTCCATCCATAAAGGGATTTTTAAATAGCTTGGCATAAATGTTCACCATAATGAGACGAAGTGTCATGCGCAAGACCCAGACCCCTAGCTCCAAGGTCAAGGTCACACTTAGAGGTCAAAGGTTAACATGGTCTGTTTTGTGTCCGGTCCATAACTCTGCCATCTGTGAAGGGATTTTGAAAGAATTTGGCATAAATGTTTACCATAATGAGATGACATGTCATGCGCAAGACCCAGACCCCTAGCTCCAAGGTCAAGGTCACACTTAGAGGTCAAAGGTTAACATGGTCTGTTTCTTGTCCGGTCGATTACTCTGCCATTGATGAAGGGATTTTGAAATTACTTGGCATAAATGTTCCCTATAATGAGATGAGGTGTCATGTGCAAGACCCAGACCCCTAGCTCCAAGGTCAAGGTCACACTTAGAAGTCAAAGGTGTTTCTTGTCTGGTCCATAACTCTGCCATTTATCAAGGGATTTGAAAATAATTTGACACAAATGTTAACCATATTGAGAAGATGTGTCACAATTATGACCAAGGCCTCTTGGTCAAGGTCACAAAAAGATACGTGATTTTTTGTGAATACAACTGTGGCATTCTTGGGCCTACTTCAGGGGCATTTGTCACCAATAGTGACAGCTCTTGTTAGCTCGACTATTCAAAGAATAGTCTAGCTATTCTACTCACCCTGGCGTCGGCGTTGGTGTCGGCGTCACACCTTGGTTAAGTTTTTGCATGCAAGTACATACAGCTATCATTAAAGGCATATAGCTTTGAAACTTATTTTTTCTTTTTCTAGGTCAATTACCAACCTCACTGGGTCAAGTTCCATAACTCTGACATGTATTTTGAGAAATTTTGCCCACTTTTGGACTCTTCTGGAAAATTCTGGTTAAAGTTTTACATGCAAGTTACTATCTCCAAAACTAATGCAGATATTGAATTGAAACTTCACATGTGTCTTTGGGGTTATAAAACTAGTTGATAGCAGCAAGTCCCATAACTCTGATCTTCATTTTGGCCAAATTATGCCCCCTTTTGGACTTAGAAAATTCTGGTTAAAGTTTTGCGTGCAAGTACATACAGCTATTACTAAAAGGCATATAGATTTGAAACTTATTTTTTTTTGTCTAGGTCAACTACCAACCTCACTGGGTCAAGTCCCATAACTCTGACATGTATTTTGAGCAAAATATGCCCCCTTTTGGACTTAGAAAATTCTGGTTAAAGTTTTACATGCAAGTTACTATCTCCAAAACTAATGTAGATACTGAATTGAAACTTCACATGATTGTGTCTTCGGGGTTATAAAACTAGTTGATAACATCAAGTCCCATAACTCTGACCTTCATTTTGGCCAAATTATGCCCCCTTTGGACTTAGAAAATCCTGGTTAAAGTTTTGCGTGCAAGTACATACAGCTATTACTAAAAGGCATATAGATTTGAAACTTATTTTTTCTTTTTCTAGATCAATTACCAAACGCACTGGGTCAAGTCCCATAACTCTGACATGTATTTTGGGCAAATTATGCCCCCTTTTGGACTTAGAATATTCTGGTTAATGTTTTATATGCAAGTTACTATCTCCAGAACTAATACAGATATTGAATTGAAACTTCACGTGTGCCTTCGGGGTTTTAAAACTAGTTGATAGCAGCAAGTCTCATAACTCTGATATGCATTTTGGTCAAATTATGTCCCCTTTTGAACTTAAAACTCTTTCGATATTTAACCTTTTTGGGTAATATTTTCCTGCTTCTGGGACAATATTTCGAATAGTCAAGCTTGGCTGTCTTACGGACAGCTCTTGTTATATCTGGAAATCAAATATCTTTCAAAATGTGGTCCCTTCATTCACAAAAAACAACCGATTCAGCAGAGAATATTTATTTACTAAATTTGCTTGTTTGATAGTAGCCAGTGCTTATTTGCACTGTACATTTGTACTTGTGTACATAAATCCAAAAGAAAGCAATGTGAAAGATAAATTATACACTCTATTGTTAATGTTTTTGATAAGAGATAAAATGAACTAACCAGGTTACAAAAGACTGTCTGATTTTTGAAAAAAATTTACGAGGTATTGTCGTCACTTGATCGTCAGCATCGGTGTCAGTTAAAAGTTTTGTTTAGGTCCACCTTTTCTCAAAAACTGTAAAAACTACAGCTTTGAAACTTTTCATACTTGTTTATCATCATTAAAAGACTATGTAGGCCAAGGCCCATAACTCTGATATGCATTTTGTCAAAATCATGGCAATTTTTGTACTTAGAAATTCTGAACTGTTACTCTTTTCTTACATGCAGATGAGCGATGGCACTCATAGGCAGTGCATTTGTTATCTCACTGCTATTTTATTTTGTCATCAGTTTCTGTATGTTATATCCATTGCTAAGGCCTAAAAAAAAATTCTTTGTTTCCGGTAACATGCTCCAAAAAATTAGGGTAGGTAGGTAGGAAAATTTATTTTTTTGGGGATTTTTTTTTTTAGCTCACCTGTCACAAAGTGACAAGGTGAGCTTTTGTGATCGCGCGGTGTCCGTCGTCCGTCGTGCGTCCGTCCGTGCGTCCGTCCGTCCGTCCGTAAACTTTTGCTTGTGACCACTCTAGAGGTCATATTTTTCATGGGATCTTTATGAAAGTTGGTCAGAATGTTCATCTTGATGATATCTAGGTCAAGTTCGAAATTGGGTCACGTGCCTTCCAAAACTAGGTCAGTAGGTCTAAAAATAGAAAAACCTTGTGACCTCTCTAGAGGCCAAATATTTCACAAGATCTTCATGAAAATTGGTCAGAATGTTCACCTTGATGATATCTAGGTCAGGTTCGAAACTGGGTCACGTGCCGTCAAAAACTAGGTCAGTAGGTCTAAAAATAGAAAAACCTTGTGACCTCTCTAGAGGCCATATATTTCACAAGATCTTCATGAAAATTGGTCAGAAT
This sequence comes from Mercenaria mercenaria, assembly GCF_021730395.1. NCBI lineage: Eukaryota > Metazoa > Mollusca > Bivalvia > Venerida > Veneridae > Mercenaria > Mercenaria mercenaria. The sequence continues at coordinate 6,812,375 of NC_069377.1, read as the reverse complement.
GTTCACCTTGATGATATCTAGGTCAAGTTCGAAACTGGGTCACGTGCCCTCAAAAACTAGGTCAGTAGGTCTAAAAATAGAAAAACCTTGTGACCTCTCTAGAGGCCATATATTTCACAAGATCTTCATGAAAATTGGTCAGAACGTTCATCTTGATGATATCTAGGTCAAATTCGAAACTGGGTCACGTGCCATGAAAAACTAGGTCAGTAGGTCAAATAATAGAAAAACCTTGTGACCTCTCTAAAGGCCACATTTTTCATGGGATCTGTATGAAAGTTGGTCTGAATGTTCATCTTGATGATATCTAGGTCAAGTTCGAAATTGGGTCACGTGCGGTCAAAAACTAGGTCAGTAGGTCTAAAAATAGAAAAACCTTGTGACCTCTCTAGAGGCCATATATTTCATGAGATCTTCATGAAAATTGGTCAGAGTGTTCACCTTGATGATATCTAGGTCAGGTTCGAAAGTGGGTCACGTGCCTTCAAAAATAGGTCAGTAGGTCAAATAATAGAAAAACCTTGTGACCTCTCTAGAGGCCATATTTTTTCATGGGATCTGTATGAAAGTTGATCTGAATGTTCATCTTGATGATATCTAGGTCAGTTTCGAAAGTGGGTCATGTGCCTTCAAAAACTAGGTCAGTAGGTCAAATAATAGAAAAACCTTGTGACCTCTCTAAAGGCCATATTTTTCATGGGATCTGTATGAAAGTTGGTCTGAATGTTCATCTTGATGATATCTAGGTCAAGTTCGAAACAGGGTCATGTGTGGTCAAAAACTAGGTCAGTAGGTCTATAAATAGAAAAACCTTTTGACCTCTCTAGAGGCCATACTTGTGAATGGATCTCCATAAAAATTGGTCAGAATGTTCACCTTGATGATATCTAGGTCAGGTTTGAAACTGGGTCACTTGCCTTAAAAAACTAGGTCAGTAGGTCAAATAATAAAAAAACCTTGTGACCTCTCTAGAGGCCATACTTTTCATGGGATCTGTATGAAAGTTGGTCTGAATCTTCATCTTGATGATATCTAGGTCAAGTTTGAAACTGGGTCACGTGCGGTCAAAAACTAGGTCAGTAGGTCTGAAATTATTAAAATCTTTTGACCTCTCTAGAGGCCATATTTTTCAATGGATCTTCATGAAAATTGATCTGAATGTTCACCTTGATGATATCTAGGTCAGTTTCGAAATTGGGTCATGTGCGGTCAAAAACTTGGCCAGTAGGTATAAAAATAGAAAAACCTTGTGACCTCTCAGAGGCCATATTTTTCATGAGATCTTCATGAAAATTAGTGAGAATGTTCACCTTGATGATATCTAGGTAAAATTCAACACAGGGTCACGTACCTTCGAAAACTAGGTCAATAGGTTAAATAATAGAAAAACCTTGTGACCTCTCTAGAGACCATATTTTTCAATGGATCTTCTTGAAAATTGGTCAGAATTTTTATCTTGATAATATCTAGGTCAAGTTCAAAACTGAGTCACATGAGCTCAAAAACTAGGTCACTATGTCAAATAATAGAAAAAACGACGTCATACTCAAAACTGGGTCATGTGGGAAGAGGTGAGCGATTCAGGACCATCATGGTCCTCTTGTTTTTATTAAGGGAGACTTTTCGGAAATTATTTTTGTGTCAAAAAATGAATAGAAATAGGGGGGTTATGCCTTTAGAGCATCAGTAAGTTGATTTCTAACATCACTTACCAGGTTTAAAGCATGAAAAGTGCAGTTTTGCAACTTTTTGTCAAAAAGTTGAAAAAATTATTCTCTAAGGCCATAAAAACATTTACTGGTTCGAGTCGTAAATTCGGCCAGGTCGTAAATATTCGGCCACCCACTTTTAAGCATTTTTTCGAGCCAGATGCTTGAGGACGCATATGTGTCATCATAAGCACTTGCGTTAGCAACAAAGTCGGCAAAAAAAAACAACAAGTTGAGGTGACTATAGAAAAAATTGTCATTCCCTAAAGTTGTGTACTCTAAGTAGCAAATATTTTGTCTGGCGGGTCGCGTGACGTCATCGCACGCACTCGTTTCTGCTGAGACCCGGCAAGGATTAATTCAGATCTAAACTTTATAACACGAAAAGAACATGCGCTTACTAGCATAAAACGCGTTATTACCAAGAAATCGAACATATTATCCCTCGAGGTCAATAAATTTCCATGTCTACGTTGTTTTTTTTTCACGTTGACGTCATATCCTTTTGAATTATCTTTTTCGGGGCCGTAAAACGTTTATGCTTTGTCACGGAACGCGCATATATAAAAAGGTGTTATAACAGCACGCAAGCGCGAGAATCTCTTTAATTTCCTGTTAAAACACCTCCGAAAAGTGACAAGAACAGCAGTTTTCTGCTAGAATGTGTGAGAAACAGTGACGTAAAAATTAAACTACGTCATGCTGGTGTTAGAAGGATGACAGACGCTTTTAAAATCTCTGGTGGCAAATATTTCCCATGAGGTATGCTATTGAAAAATGATTGCAGTTTGTTGAAAAAAGAACAATTTGGCTGTAGCATCGATTTATTTCCAAGACAATGTTGAAAATATAACCAACTTTGTGTTTAAAAAGTGGCCGAATATTTACAACCTCTAGAAGGTGAAATGTGGAGGTTAAACCTGTCCGTTATTTTAAGCGGGGTTATATTGTTTACCATACTGTAAACGGCCGTTAATGATAACAATCAATGTTGCTTGTATTAAAGCACATATGGTAGAAATTTTGTACAAATCAATCGTATAAAGAAAGAAATATTTATGAAAAACCGCAAAAAGTGGCCGAATTTACGACTCGAACCAGTAGGGTCGGGCCAAAAATTTAGGGTAGGTCGGGATACCGGAAACAAACAATTTTTTTTTTACGCCTTATGACAAGTCTAGACAGATGTCAAAAGTCATTGGAGAAACATGTTAACTGAGGCTTACAGAAGGTGACAGCCCATGCCTGGAATAGGAGGGTCACCTTAGATCTTACTCCTCCATTACTGGTAAAAGCTGAAAACTTGGCCAAAAAAGGCAAATATAGATGTACTTTTATATCTAAGGTAAATGCTTATGACCTTGTTTGGTCATTAAAATGAGCGTGTTAAAATAAAGAAAACTTGAAAGAATTGAAAAGTACCTCTAAAATTTATCTATTTCAGATGGAGGAGAAGTTAGGGTATTTGAACACTATAGAAACAGAGACCAAAATAGAAAATGAGAAACTTGCAAAGGTATGACACCAAATGTTTTACTTTTTATTAGCTCACCTCACCTGTGATCGCGCAGCTTCCGTCATCCGTCCGTGCGTGCGTGCGTAAACTTTTGCTTGTGACCACTCTAGAGGTCACATTTTTCATGGGATCTTTATGAAAGTTGGTCAGAATGTTCACCTTGATGATATCTAGGTCAAGTTTGAAACTGGGTCACGTGCGGTCAAAAATTAGGTCAGTAGGTCTAAAAATAGAAAAACCTTGTGACCTCTCTAGAGGCCATATATTTCACAAGATCTTCATTAAAATTGGTCAGAATGTTCACCTTGATGATATCTAGGTCAAGTGTGAAACTGGTTCACGTGCCTTTAAAAAACTAGGTCAGTAGGTCAAATAATAGAAAAACCTTGTGACCTCTCTAAAGGCCATATTTTTCATGGGATCTGTATGAAAGTTGGTCTGAATGTTCATCTTGATGATATCTAGGTCAAATTTGAAACTGGTTCACGTGCCGTCAAAAACTAGGTCAGTAGGTCTAAAAATAGAAAAACCTTGTGACCTCTCTAGAAGCCATACTTGTGAATGGATCTTCATAAAAAGTGGTCTGAATGTTCATCTTGATGATGTCTAGGTCAAGTTCGAAAGTGGGTCATGTGTCATCAAAAAGTAGGTCAGTAGGTCAAATGATGAAAAAACCTTGTGACCTCTCTAGAGGTCATATTTTTCATGAGATCTGTTTTGGGAAATTTATAATTTTGATGACATTTTAGCAACTGGAAATTTTTCTATCATGTAGATTTTAATGAAACTTTTTACAATTGTAAATCGACATATATCTTTTGTAAGTAATTGTGATCTACTAAACTGTATAAGACTGTTTGCTTAATTTTTAGATATTAACCCATATTTTCAGAGATTAACCATTTTTATGCAGATTGGAAGCCATTGTTTTTGAAATTATTTCACATGTAAATTATTTTCTTTAATCAGAGGAGGTAATTTCATTGAAAAATTCACCTCACAGTCATTGCAACTTAATCTTTAGCCTGCTGGCTGCAAGTGATTATGCCTTTGCGACCAGTGCTAACCAAGATCAGCCTGCAGTCTGAACATGGTCTGCACTGTTCGTTATTCAGTCAATAAATTTTTAGTGAACACCCCTTTGAATAATAAATGGTATTGCCCTAATTGAACGATGTTATAGTCCATTTTAGATATTTAGCAGGCTCAAGGTTAAGATGCTTTTGTAAGCCCATGTCTAAAGGATATAGGATAAGTTTTCTGATGCTGCCTCGCCTTCTGTATTTGAGCCGCACCATGAGAAAACCAACATAGTGGCTTTGTGACCAGCATGGATCCAGACAAGCCTTTGCATCCGTGCAGTCTGGTCAGGATCCATGTTGTTCGCTAATGGTTTCTCTGATTGCAATAGACTTTGAAAGTGAACAGCATGGATCCTGACCAGACTGCACAGATGTGCAGGCTGGTCTGGATCCATGCTTGTTCGCAAAGCCACTATGTTGGTTTTCTCATGGCGTGGCTCATTTATTATTGCAGGATAAGGATGAACTGGAAGACATGTTGATGAAGTCACAGAGCAGGCTGGAGGAGTCACAATCTTACATCAGCCAGCTACAACAACAACAGAAAGATGATAAAAGAGAAAGAGCAAAGTAATAATAGTCTTATAATGTTTTTTTCTACATGTGTATACCTTTACATTTCAACTTGATGAAATATGAAGCATTTATACTGCAGTTTTCTACTTTTCTATTCCACACTGATGTTTTGTTTTTTATAATGTGTAATAACTAAATGGCTTGCATTGCAACTGTTGTACTGCTTCAGACTTCCGTGCATCTAGTTTTTTGTTAGAAATGTTATTTTTTCACACATAGATAGGTTGCCTGGTTTCCAGTGGACTAAGGATATTGATATTTTTATCACAATAATATACATTTCCCTATTTTTCAGGGCTGCTATACAGTTGTCTGAGGGCATAGCTGTAGAAAGAGAGACCCTAGTCAAACAGCTGGATATGCTAAAGTAAATAAACTTTTAACTACTTCTTGTTTATTGGGATTTGATTTCAAGGATTGAAACAGCCAAAAATCCTTGAAAATTACTCCCTTCATTGAAAATTTGAAATTTTGAAAATGTTTACATAGATCTGGAGATAAACCATAGCAGCCACCAGTTTGAAACAGCCACTTGCTATAAGCAACCAATCAGCTAACTTCCCACATTGGCATTCTGTTCTAATTTCAACTTTTCTTGTTCACCATCAGTAGTAAGCAACCACTTGTCTTATGCAGCCAGTTTGTTTACTTCCCACATAGACATTTTGTTCAAATTACAACTTGTCTAGCAGTCATCTGTCTTAAGCAGCCAGGATCTGTCATTCTGACTGGCTGCTTAATGGAGGTTTGATTGTAGTCTGTTTTAGACATGAAGCTGTCTTAGTTTCATAAACAATTTGAAATTGTTGCAAATCTTCAACTTTCTTATATTCAAAGATGTTATGATAGATTTTGTATTATACCTTTCACTATGAAACACATTTTAATTTCAGAAACATGAACAGAAAACTTCAGGATGAGAAAGATGAAGCTGACTTAAGGCGGGTAAATTATCTTACATGCTTGATAGTATCCACACGCTTTGTATCGCTCTCTATTACATATATGAGCCGTGCCATGGGAAAACCAACATAGTGGCTTTGCGACCAGCAAGGATCCAGACCAGCCTGCGCATCCGCGCAGTCTGGTCAGGATCCATGCTGTTCGCTAATGATTTCTCTAATTCCAATAGACAATGAAAGTGAACAGCATGGATCCTGACCAGACTGCGCGGATGCGCAGGCTGGTCTGGATCCATGCTGGTCACAAAGCCACTATGTTGGTTTTCCCATGGCACGGCTCATATATTGCTGTATGCACTTTTCTGTAAGTAAGAAGGTAATGCATTGCACTCTTAAGTATACGTTTTATATCTTTTCACCTTTTCTCATAATGAAATTATATATGTAGTCATAATTATATACTTGATATTTCAACATATTTGATATACATGTAGTCATAATTACATACTTGATATTTCAACATTTTCATAGTTGTTACTCATAGCTCAGTAGCCTGTGTCATAAATTTTGATGCCCACTTTCTTTGTTTTGAATATATATTAGTCACTTCAAAGGAAACACATTTCTTTGCTTTACAGCAGCATATCTGTAGGCTAGAAAACTGACATCAGTTTCCCATTTATTGTCAAAGGTTTTTTAGCTCACCTGAGCACAAAGTGCTCAGGGTGAGGTATTGTGATCGCTCACCGTCCGGCGTCCGTCCATCCGTCCGTCCGTCCGTCCACACTTTCCTTTAAACAACATCTCCTCCTAAACCAACAGGCCAATTTTGATGAAACTTCTGAGGGATGTTCCTTGGATGGTCTTCTTTAAAAATTGTTCAAAGAATTGAATTCCATGCAGAATTCTGGTTGCCATGGCAACCGAAAGGAAAAACTTAAAAAGTCTTCTTCTCAAAAACCAGAAGCCCTAGAGCTTAGATATTTGGTGTGAAGCATTGCCTAGTGGACCTCTACCAGTTTTGTTCAAATCATGACCCCGGGGTCAAAATTGACCCCGCCCCAGGGGTCACTTGATTTTACATAGGAAAATCTTAAAAAATCTTCTTCTCAAAAACCAGAAGCCCTAGAGCTTAGATATTTGACATGTAGCATTGCCTAGTGGACCTCTACTAAAGTTGTTCAAGTCATGACCCTGGGGTTAAAATTGACCCCGCCCCAGGGGTCACTTGATTTTACATATGAAAATCTTTAAAAAATTTCTAAAAATAAACTAGAAGGCCTAGAGCTTAGATATTTGACATGTAGCATTGCCTAGTGGACCTCTACAAAATTTGTTTAAATCATGACCCCCAGGGTCAAAATTGACCCCGCCCCAGGGGTCACTTGATTTTACATAGGAAAATCTTAAAAAATCTTCTTCTCAAAAACCAAAAGCCCTAGAGCTTAGATATATGGTGTGAAGTATTGCCTAATGGACTTCTTCCAAGTTTGTTCAAATCATGACCCCGGGGTCAAAATTGACCCCGCCTCAGGGGTTACTTGATTGTACATAGGAAAATCTTAAAAAATCTTCTTCTCAAAAAGCATAAGCCCTGGAGCTTTGATATTTGACATGTGGCATTGCCTAGCGGACCTCTACTAAAGTTGTTCAAATCATGACCCGGGGGTCAAAATTGACCCCGCCCCAGGGGTCACTTGATTTTACATAGGAAAATCTTCAAAAAAAATTCTAAAAATAAACCAGAAAGCCTAGAGCTTAGATATTTGACGTGTAGCATTGCCAAGTGGACCTCTACGAAATTTGTTCAAATCATGACCCCGGGGTCAAAATTGACCCCGCCCTAGGGGTCACTTGATTTTACATATGAAAATCTTCAAAAAATTTCTAAAAATAAACCAGAAAGCCTAGAGCTTAGATATTTCACATGTAGCATGGCCTAGTGGACCTCTACAACCTTTGTTCAAATAATGACCCCCTTGGTCAAAATTGACCCTGCCCCAGGGGTCACTTGATTTTACATATGAAAATCTTCAAAAATTTTCTAAAAATAAACCAGAAGGCCTAGATCTTAGATATTTGACATGAAGCATTGCCTAGTAGACTTCTACAAAAAAATTTCAAATCATGACCCCTGGGGTTAAATTGGCTCCGCCCCGTGGGGTTACTTGATTGTACATAGAAAAATCTTTAAAATTTTCTATAAAAAAAACCAGAAGGCCTAGAGCTTAGATATTTGACATGTAGCATTGCCTAGTGGACCTCTACAAAAATTGTTCAAATCTTGACCCCCCCTCCCCCCACGCAGGGTCAAATTTACCCAGCCCCAGGGTTACTTGATTGTACATAGGGAAATCTTCATAAATTTGCTAAAAATAAACCAGAAGGCCTAGATCTTGTTCAAGTAAGCAACTCTACTCAGGTGAGCGATATAGGGCCATCATGGCCCTCTTGTTTAAGTACTAACAATAGCAGTGTTTCAAATGATGGCAAAAATCAGTGTTGTCAGGCCTGTTATAGGTGTTGTCAAATTCTGTTTATAAGTGCTGTGGTCACAATTGAAAATGTTCTGCCACTGTTGCTGTCATCATGTAGATTGGTATCTATATTAGTGTCAGCATTTGATCAATGCTGGTCTCACCAATTTGCCGTTGCTGTTGTCAACATTATGACAAATGGTATTTGTTGCATTTTGTCACTACTGATGGCAACATTGTCACAAGTGCCATTGACAGCATTTTGTCACTGCTGATGGCAGCATTGCCATAAGTGCCATTGACAGCATTTTGTCACTGCTGATGGCAGCCTTGCCACAAGTGTCATTGATAGCATTTTGTCAGTGCTGATGGCAGTGTTGCCACAAGTGCCATTGACAGCACTTTGTCAGTGCTGATGGCAGCATTGTCACAAGTGCCATTGACAGCACTTTGTCACTGCTGATGGCAGCATTGCCACAAGTGCCATTGACAGCACTTTGTCACTGCTGATGGCAGCATTGCCATAAGTGCCATTGACAGCATTTTTTCACTGCTGATGACAGCATTGTCACAAATGCCGTTAATAGCATTTTGTCACTGCTGATGGCAGCATTGTGACAAGTGCCACTGCTTTTGTCAGTTTTATAACCAGTGCCATAGACATCAATTTGTCTTTGTCACTTCTGTTGTCAACATTTTTTCCCTTGATGATGATAGAATTGTCATTGTTTCTCATGATAAGAATTTTGTCAGTTTGGTTGTCAGCAGGTGTAACAGTGATATAGTCATTATTGTCACAAAGTAATTTCTATACTTCTTCATCGAAAGATTATTTGTAAAACATAAAGTATCTTACTACTTCAGAAAGACATACAGTCGAATTTCATTAACTTGAACTCGACGATACCAGCAAAATTTGTTTGAGTGATTGGTTGTTCGAGTTATCAAACAAAATTCTATAAGGGATTTTTCTGGGACCTGACGACGTGTCTGAGAGAAGGATAGTGTACGAATTATTCGAGGTCGAGTTAACGTAGTTTGACTGTATTCCTTATTTTATCATAGTTCTGTTTGTATTATATACAATGTATCCTGTTTCTTGATTAACAGAAAGGCAATACAAATATTGATCAATGTAATTAAATCTATTCGGCAGATGTAAGCTACATGGCGAAAAAAAGTGTACAAATACATTCAGGATTTCTTCTTACTGAACAGTTTGCCACATCTTTATCTATTATCTTCAATAAAAAAAGATGTGTATTGTAAAGGGATATCATCACAGCATGGCCTTGTGTCTGATTTACCTATTTTGTTCATTTATACAATCATGTGTTTTGCAACATATTTTGTTGAGAAGAAAAAAATGTCTGGTGAGGTAGTGATGTAAATTAACCTTTAGCCTATTTTGCCTTTGCAACCAGTGCAGACCAAGATCAGCCTGCACGGATGGTCTGCACTCATTAAGTTTTCAGTGAACACCCTTTTGAATAATAAGTGGTACTGCCCAAATTGAATGATGGACCAGTCCATTTTAGAAATATAGCAGGATAAAGGTTAATGAAACTATGAATAAAAAAAAAGAAAACAGTTAAGAAAGAAGGAGGATATTCAACTGAGAATCTTGTCAGTGAAAGGCCAGGCATCAACACAGTGGTTAATGTAATAGAGTGTCACGTAAGAGAGGTTGCATTAGATTCCCAGTTTTGTCAAACCAGAAACTGCAAAAATAATTTTAAGTAGCTTCTTTGCTTTATAGTGGTCAGGGTTAACAGTTCCAGGACTGGTCTGTCTGTGACAGGGTTAGGAATCATTTCGTATATCTATGATGTTATCTTACTGTGAGGCAGCACTGTGTTCTGTAGGTCACTGTGCACCATTCCTTTGGATTTTGTGGATTGATCATACCTCAAAATATACAAAAGTAGTTCCCTGTGAATAGGGGATTGATACAACCTCAAAATTTAAAAAAAAATATTCACTATAAATAAATATCATGAATTTTACTTTTTGGATTTGGAGTTTGTGAATTGCTGCTGCTGAAAAAAATACAAAAGTAGTTTCCTATGAATAAGAATCATGAATTTTACTTCTTATAACTATATTTTGTGGATAGATGCATCCAAAAATTTAAAGAAAAGTAGTACCATATGAGATCAGTCTTGTGACCCCGTAGATCTGTGCTGTCTCTATTGGATTAAGTGTGTGTGTGTGGGGGGGGGGCACAAAAATATACTGTCTGAATCTATGCTAAGAAGGCAGATACATTCTATGCCCTCAATTATACTGATATACCATATTAATGTGAAATATACAGTAATATGCTAAACAACAATGTACTATTTTGATTGTATTAGGACACATCCTTCCATAACACAAGTTTGGAACAAGAGGTATATAATAAACTGTTTATTCCTAACTCACACAAATGTTACCCTGATATGTTCAAGATTTAATTCCATTTATGCAACTATATCTTAATTTTTTTGTTTTAATTCTCAAAAAGGAGCAGTTTGTTGATTAATGAGTACCATAAGCTGTTTTGTTTAAAAAAATATATAAATTTTTATTTTGTCTTTTGCCTTTGTCACTTAAAAGTCTCTGAAATGTTGTTGACACAAAGCAACATCAAAACACGATTTGTACAGTTCTTTCTTGACTCAAAATTACTTGAAATACCAGTTTATTAGTTTACAAATACAGATGCCGATAAACCTTCTATGTTATATAAATGGAATTAAAGCTACCATCTGGTTTAGTTGTATATTGTTAACCATAGGCTAAAATTTCAGTGTTAGTTTCTCAGACCTTATTTGTTGAAAGTTGGCAGCACTTTTTATCTGAAATGATAGAACATTCAGATATAGTAAGAAAAAAAGCAGAAGTAGGTCTGGGAAACTAAGAATGAATATACATAGCCTTATTTAATTAATTCTTTTATGTTATAGTGCTAACTATTGTTTTGAAAATGCTTGTTAAAGTAGAGTTATAGTTGCTTTTTCAAACCTAAACCTTGTTCCCTTCAAATGATTTTTAATTAGGCCAAAGTTTATAATTGTTTGCTGTGTAGATTGTGTATATGGAAACAGGCATGAAGATATTATGAAATGTTTGCAAGTGTCTTTATATGAACACACATTCTGGAAAATAGTCATTGTCTTATATGAACATACATTTTGAAAACAGTAATTTATATGAACACCTGTTCTAGACATCTAGAAAACTCAGTGTCTTAATATGAACACAATTCATGAAAATAGTCATTACCTTTATATGAACACATATGCAGGAAAAGTAATTTTCTTTATATGAACACATATCCAGGAAAACACATTTTCTTTATATGAACACATATGCAGGAAACAGTCATTTTCTTTATATGAACACATATGCAGGAAAAGTCATTTTCTTTATATGAACATACATTCTGGAAAACAGTCATTTTCTTTATATGAACATTCTTTTAAATATATAAACAGACATTCTGGAAAACAGTAATTTATATGAGCACCTGTTCTAGAAAAGTCAGTGTGCTTATATGAATACACATTCATGAAAATAGTCATTATCTTTATGAACACATATGCAGGAAACAATCATTTTCTTTAAATGAACACACATTCTAGAAAACAGTAATTTATATGAACACCTGTTCTAGAAAACTCAGTGTCTTATATGAATACACATTCATGAAAATAGTCATTATCTTTATGAACACATATGCAGGGAAACAGTCATTTTCTTTACATGAACACAAATTCTGGAAAACAGTCATTGTCTAATTTTATAATTTAACTGTTTCCAACATATATTATAACAATAATTGTGTTAATTACAGAATAACAGAACATACTCAGTCTGTAATTCTTTTTATTTCATGGACATGAAATAAGTGACTGGGTTTCGGCTAAAACTGTCACTTAGTGGGTATATAAATTGATGGAATTCAATGTTTAAAGATATAATGAATGGAAATATTCTGGAAATTTCTTGCAACCATGAAATCCAGGAAAACTTTCCCCACGAATATTGATAATTTATGTTTTATATTCGTAATTTCGTAAATTACTTTATGATGAATTACCGGTATACACAGCTCTAGACTGTATTGAAATACCTGTACTAAACTGTAACAGCAATAACATTACATTTTTTTTTTAATTAGAATCATGAATACAAAGAATAATTATGTTGTTATTTATTTATATATAGATGGAGGAACCAAGCACACGGAGGGAAAGCCCGAGGCGTGGCAACCTTGAGAGGCAGGGGTCAACACTCGGAAAATATTTCAATACAAAAAGGTTAGCATTTTATATCAACACTTCAGTAGTAGGACAGTAGTATTTATAAAATAGACATGTTTTTTTTTTTGTTTTTTTTTTTTTTTTTTTATTTGAACAAAATGATGCTAAGACATATGATAGTCTTGCTTGTTAGCAGTTATGAAGACATGACAGCCTCAGTAGCCTTGTGGTAGAGTGCCAACTTCAAGTGTGGGAGGTCATGGGTTCACTCCCTGGCCACATTATACCAAAGTTGTAAAAACTGGCACCAGTAGCTACCTTGTTTGTGATTTTTATGTCCCCAAAGGGAGGCATATAGTTTTTGAACTGTCTGTCTGTCTGTCAGTCTGTCGGTCTGTCCGCAATTTTCGTGTCCGGTCCATATCTTTGTCATTGATGGATGGATTTTCAAATAACTTGGCCTGAATGTGTACAACAGTAAGACGACGTGTCGCGCGCAAGACCCAGGTCCGTAGCTCAAAGGTCAAGGTCACACTTAGACATTAAAGGATAGTGCATTGATGGACGTGTCCGGTCCATATCTTTGTCATCGATGGATGGATTTTCAAATAACTTGGCATAAATATGTATCACAGTAAGACGACATGTCGCGCGCAAGACCCAGGTCCGTAGCTCAAGGATCAAGGTCACACTTAGACGTTAAAGGATAGTGCATTGATAGGCGTGTCCGGCCCATATCTTTGTCATCGATGGATGGATTTTCAAATAACTTGGCATGAATGTGTACCACAGTAAGACGACGTGTCGTGCGCAAGACCCAGGTTCATAGCTCAAAGGTCAAGGTCACACTTAGACGTTAAAGGATAGTGCATTGATGGGCGTGTCCGGTCCATATTTTTGTCATCGATGGATGGATTTTCAAATAACTTGGCATGAATGTGTACCACAGTAAGACGACGTGTCACACGCAAGACCCAGGTCCGTAGCTCAAAGTTCAAGGTCACACTTAGACATTAAAGGTCATTTTTCATGATAGTGCATTGATGGGCATGTCCGGTCCATATCTTTGTCATTCATGCATGGATTTTAAAATAACTATGCATGAATGTGTGACACAGTAAGACAATGTGTCACGCGCAAGACCCAGCTTCGTAAGTCAAAGGTCCTAAACTCTAACATCGGCCATAACTATTCATTCAAAGTGCTGTCGGGGGCATGTGACATCCTCTGGAGACAGCTCTTGTTTTTAGCCCACCATCATCAGATGGTAGGCTATTAAAATCACTCTGCGTCCGTGGTCCGTCCGTCCGTTAACAATTTCTCGTTATCGCATCTCCTCAGAAACTACTGGGGGGATTTTGACCAAACTTTGTCAGAATGATGTATTGGTACCCTAGTTGTGTCCCCCTGAAAATCAGACTGGTTCAACAATTTATGAATGAGTTATGGCCCTTTGTTTATTTCTATAATTTATATAGATTTATATAGGGAAAAACTTTGAAAACCTTCTTGTCCAAAACCACAGAGCCTAGGGCTTTGATATTTGGTATGAAGCATCATCTAGTGGTCCTCTACCAAGATGATTCAAATTATTTCTCTGGGGTCAAATATGGCCCCGCCCTGGGGGTCACATGGTTTATACAGACTTATATAGGGAAAAATTTTGAATAACCTCTTGTCCAAAACCACAGGGCCTAGGGCTTTGATATTTTGTATGTGACATCATCTAGTGGTCTTCAACTAAGATTGTTCAAATTATACCCCTAGGGTCAAATATGGCCCCGCCCTGGGGGTCATATGGTTTACATGGACTTATATAGGGAAAAACTTTGAAAATCTTCTTGTCCAAACCACAAAGCCTAGGGCTTTGATACTTGTAAGGTAGCATCATCTAGTGGTTCTCTACCAAGTTTGTTCAAATTATCCTCCTAGGGTTAAATATGGCCCCGCCCCGGGGGTCACAGGGTTCATATAGACTTATATAGGGAAAAGCTTTTAAAATGTTCTTGTCAGTAACTGCAACATTCAAACTTGGACCACATGTATATTTATACCCCCACCAAACATGTTTGAGGGGGGTATATAGGAGTCAGTTTTGTCGCGTCCCGTCCCGTCCCGTCCCGAAATCTATTATCTCAGTTATTACCAAATGGATTTGATTCAGACTTAAAATACATGTTCCACCTTATCACCCACATCATGTGACACAAGGTGCATAACTCTTGACACCAAGTTTTCATGAATTATGTCCCCTTTTACTTAGAATTTAGGGTTAATTTTGCTGTATTTTCACTCTATCTCAGTTATTACTAAATGGATTTGATTCAAACTTAAAACAGATGTTCCACCTCATCACCCACATCATGTGACACAAGGTGCATAACTCTGACACCAATTTTTTTTTATGAATTATGCCCCTTTTTACTTAGAATTTAAGGTTGATTTTGATGTATTTTCACTATATCTCAGTTACTACTGAATGGATTTGATTCAAACTTAAAATAGATGTTCCACCTCATCACCCACATCATGTGCCCACATTATGTGACACAAGGTGCATAACTCTGACACCAAGTTTTCATGAATTATGTCCCCTTTTACTTAGAATTTAAGGTTAATTTTGTTGTATTTTCACTATATCTCAGTTATTACTAAATGGATTTGATTCAAACTTAAAATAGTTGTTCCACCTCATGACCTACATCATGTGACATAAGGTGCTTAACTCTGACATAAATTTTTTATGAGTTATGTCCCCTTTTACTTTAAATTTAAGGTTGATTTTGATGTATTTTCACTATATCTCAGTTATTACAAAATGGATTTGATTCAAACTTAAAATAGATGTTCCACCTCATCACCCACATCATGTGACACAAAGTGCATAACTCTGACACCAAGTTTTCATGAATTATGCCCCTTTTTACTTAGAATTTAAGGTTAATTTTTATGTATTTTCACTATATCTCAGTTACTACTGAATGGATTTGATTCAGTCTTAAAATAGATGTTCCACCTCATCACCCACATCATGTGACACAAGGTGCATAACTCTGACACTAATTTTTCTTGAATTGTGTCCCCTTTTACCTAGAATTTAAGGTTAATTTTGATGTATTTTCACTATATCTCATTCTGATTGGCTTAAAGCCAAAGGGAAGTAACCTTTTTTTAACTTTTGTATGGAGTTTCTTCCCCTTAAATTCCAGGAATTAGTCTATTTTTAGAAATCCTATTTTTAGATTTTCAATATTTTAGGTATTTTTCTAACTTTTTTATTATAAGTCCTATGTAAAAAGTAAATACATTTTCCTGTGGTAACATGGGTCGGTAAGACACTTTTTTGTATTCACTTTTAGTGTATCTCTAATATTAGAGATTTAATATATTTACTAGTATTACTATACTAGTATTATACTAGTATTACTTACATGTGGAAGCCCAGGATGAAGTACTCCAAAGACTAAGTATTTTTAAGATTTCTTATGGTTGCCATTCTTCTGTGACAAGACCGTATGGTGGGGGTATGAGTCACTCCTGTGACAGTTCTAGTTTTGAGTGGCAAGATGAACCTTGACATGAGTTGACCTTGATTTTGACCTAGTGACCTACTTTCACATTTCTGTAGCTACAGCCTTCAAATTTGGACCACATGCATAATTTTGTGCACTGGAAAAAACTTTGACCTTTATTTTGACCTAGTGACCTACTTTCACATATTTGAAGGTACAGGCATCAAATTTGGACCATATGCATAGTTTTGAGTTTCAAAATGAAATTTGACATTGATTTTGACCTAGTGACCTACTTTCACATTTCTCAAGCTACAGCCTTCAAATTTGGACTACATGCATAGTTTTGTGTACCGAAAAAACTTTGACCTTGACATTGACCTAGTGACCTACTTTCACATTTTTGAAGGTACAGGCTTCAAATTTGGACCACATGCATAGTTTTGTATTCTGAAATAAAATTTGACCTTGATTTTGACCTAGTGACCTACTTTTACATTTCTCAAGCTACAGCCTTCAGATTTGGACCACTTGCATAGTTAAATGTACTGAAATGACCTTTGACCTTTACATTGACCTAATGACCTACTTTCACATTTTTAAGGTACAGGCTTCAAATTTGGATCACATGCATAGTTTTGTATTCCGAAATAAAATTTGACCTTGATTTTGACCTAGTGACCTACTTTTACATTTCTCAAGCTGCAGCCTTCAAATTTGGACCACTTGCATAGTTTTGTGTACCGAAACAAACTTTGACCTTTACATTGACTTAGTGACCTACTTTCACATTTTTGAAGGTACAGGCTTCAAATTTGGACCACATGCATAGTTTTGTATTCCAAAGTAAAATTTGACCTGGATTTTGACCTAGTGACCTACTTTTACATTTCTCAAGCTACAGCCTTCAAATTTGGACCACTTGCATAGTTTTGTGTACCGAAATGAACTTTGACCTTAAGATTGACCTAGTGACCTACTTCCACATTTCTGTAGCTACAGGCTTCAAATTTAGGACCACATGCATAGTTTTGTGTACCGAAACAAACTTTGACCTTGACATTGACCTAGTGACCTACTTTCACATTTTTGAAGGTACAGGCTTCAAATTTGGACCACATGCATAGATTTGTGTTATGTACGGAAATGAAATTTGACCTTGAGCTAGTCAATAAGTCTTGAAATTTGGAACACTCAAAAATGGCACATTGGTGGGCGCCAAGATCACTCTGTGATCTCTTGTTTTTGTTGTTTTTTTTGGTAAAACTTTCTAGAATTAATTTCCTAGGAGATTAGATATGTATAGATATAAATTAGCTTAGATCATGCTTTTTGTTGAAAAGAACTAGTATAGGTACCTCTTATTGTTGTTCACTGAATTTTTCTGCTAGTACTGTGTTGCGCATTCATCTTTTTATTTTGTTTGATATGATTAAAGCAACTTTAAGTAACGTCACTTTGATAGAAAATGTTTTGAAAAGGTGTATTTGTTTGTTTTATAGTATGTACAGATCAATTGCTGAGAACAAAAGTATGGCAAAAATGTGATTATGATGTTTCAGAATTCCAAAACTATCTTCATGCTCAGAGTCTATCACAGAAGAAGGCGTAGAGAAAGACGAATCGGGCGGACTGACGGACATTGACGACGGAATTGAATGTGACGACGACATTTACATAGATGGACAAGCACCTGCATTTATACATCATAGCGTAGATAGTATTCACCACAGTAGAACAGTTCCACAATCACCATGGCAACAGAGAATGGGAAAACCAGCAGACGCAGCAGATAGTGGCCTTGACAGTGTAGATGGAAGGTGAGATGATGATTTTGTTTCATCTTGAAGGTTATAAAACTAAGTTTGGAAACCAGTCTACGAATGCATGGTTGCCATTGGACAATTTAAAAATTTGTGCTTAGAAACAACCGATCAAAGTTTGGAGCTTTTTGACTGGTTTCCTAACTTGGATGATATAACCTTGCGTCTTTCTCAGAAATATATTCATCTGTCAGATATATAATTTATTTGTATCTAACATCAATTTTGAACAGGAGATATTATACTCCCAAACTTAATCAGAGGAATTTCTATAAGATTTTATGTAAGATTTTCACATTTTCCTGTCAAAAAGTGTATCTAGTGGATATAGTTAAATTGAAACAATTTGTTGAGGTTCTTCTAAACGCCATTATTTAAGCACATGTATGAATTTCCTGGTTTAAAATCAAACTGTGCTTAAGAATGTATATTTAACTGCTTAAAATTGACAAAAGATGTACTGCTTAACTATAATATTAACAAATATAAAATTTCAACATCTAAACCTCTTAACTATATCTAACTAAGGGTGTCAGTAATTTATTATACAACTTCTACATGGTGATTTTGAGTAGCTAGCAGAGCTGTTTCAATTTGTTCTTGCAGATGGGACCTAATGTTTTAGA
This sequence comes from Mercenaria mercenaria, assembly GCF_021730395.1. Taxonomy (NCBI): domain Eukaryota; kingdom Metazoa; phylum Mollusca; class Bivalvia; order Venerida; family Veneridae; genus Mercenaria; species Mercenaria mercenaria. The sequence continues at coordinate 6,793,905 of NC_069377.1, read as the reverse complement.
ACCAAAGCAGATGTAATTATTCTTCAGAATTTTTCACTGAGCTGCACCATGAGAAAAGCAGCATAGTGCATATGCGACAAGCATGGATCCAGACCAGCCTGCACATCCGCGCAGTCTGGTCAGGATCCATGCTGCTCGCTAATGATTTCTCTAATAGCAATAGGCTTTGAAAGTGAACAGCATGGATTCTGACCAGACTGCTTGGATGCGCAGGCTGGTCTGGATCCATGCTGGTCACAAATGCACTTTGTTGGTTCTCTCATGGTGCGGCTCTTGTGTCAAGTTTTGCTAGTTAGTTCATTTTATATGTGCTTGTGTTCAGTGTGAATTTTAACACACCTTTGTCTGCATCAGCCTGTGTATGTCTTGCAAGTTGCTGTTATGTTGATTGCTGTGTAATCTGTATGCATTTATGTGTTAACACATGTCATACACACACGATGCCTATTTATATAGATGCTTGCTTTTATACTTATTATGTCTCCGACCACACACTGTGTTGGAGACGTATTGATTTACTCCTGTCTGTGTGTCTGTTTGTGTGCCTGTCACAAATCTTGTCCACACTCTAAGTTGAACATTTCTTATCAGGTCTTCACCAAACTTGAACAAAATGTGTTTGACTATAAGTCCTCGGCCAAGTTGGATAACTAGCCAAATCGGCCCAGGCATTTCGGAATTTTTCGCCCTTGAAACTTGTTTTTTGATAATCAAAGCACTGAAAGTCTGATAAGGCAGTTGAGGTCTGCATGATTGACTCGTATACTACTATTCAGATGATTAAGCAGTTGTGGGAGACATGCACTTTTCTGAAAAGCAGCTCTAGTTTATATATCAAATGAACTCATATTTTTGCTAAACTGCAAGATATTTTATGTCTAGCAAATATAACAAATTTATGGCAAAGATAAAGAGAAGATAACTGTTGTGAGATAACTGCCATTCCTTATTTGGTGAAATTACCTCCCTTCACTCCTGAAACTGTTTACTTCTGTTGCCAGTTAGCTTAATTAACAAGTACAAAAGAACATTATAAATTTAGTTCTACAGAGCCTGTTAAAAATAGTGAAAGGTCTACAGCAGCAACAAAGGAACTATCTAAATATAGTTCCACAGAACCTCCTAGATATGGTGAAAACGCCATGGTGCCACAAAAAGAGCATGTTAGAAATAGTGAAAGGTCCACAGCAGTACCAGAGGAACTACTAGTATCTAGATATAGTTCCACAGAACCGCTTAGATATGGTGAAACATCAACGGTGACACAAAAAGAGTATGTTAAAAATAGTGAAAGGTCCACAGCAGCGCCAGAGGAACTACTAGTATCTAGATATAGTTCCGTAGAACCGCCTAGATATGGTGAAAGTGCCACGGTGCAACCAAAGCTTGACCAAATTGCTTATGCTACTGCTGCTGTTGCAAGTTTTGCTAGACCTGCACCCAGGTTACATTTATAGACAACATTTGGGTTTTTTAGGGTATTTGGTATAAATGCATGCAGGTGACAATATATGATTGATCTTTATTTGTACTGAATTTGTTGCACATTAAGTTGGGGAGAGATGGGATTTGAAATATGAAATTAGCCACGCCATGAGAAAACCAACATAGTGGCTTTGCGACCAGCATGGATCCAGACCAGCCTGCACATTCGCTTTCAAATTAGAGAAACCGTTAGCGAACAGCATGGATCCTGACCAGACTGTGTGGATGTGCAGGCTGGTCTGGATCCATGCTGGTTGCAAAGCCATTATGTTGGTTTTCTCATGGCACAGCTCAAATAGGGACAAGGTAAATGATATTTTTATGCCCCCGAAGGGAGGCATATTATTTTTCAACTGTCCGTCCGTTTGTTCTTCGTTCATTCGTTCGTTAGTTAGTTAGTAAGTTCGTTAGTCACAACGTTAACGTTTTGCATGAAGGCACTTTACTCGCAAACCACTGTACCCAGGACCTTCAAACTTCACATGCTGATAGTACTTATTGAGTAAACCACCCCTACTGACTTTTGGGTCACCAGGTCAAAGGTCAAGGTCACAGGGGCCAACGTTAACTTTTTGCATGAAGGCACTTTACTCGCGAACCATTGCACCCAGGACCTTCAAACTTCACATGCTGATAGTACTTATTGAGTACACTACTCCTACTGACTTTGAGATCACCAGGTCAAAGGTCAAGGTCACAGGGGCCAACGTTAACTTTTTGCATGAAGGCACTTTACTCGCAAACTACTGCACCCAGGACCTTCAAACTTCACGTGGTGATAGTACTTATTGAGTACACCACCCCTACTGACTTTGGGGTCACCAGGTCAAAGGTCAAGGTCACAGGGGCCAACATTAACTTTTTGCATGAAGGCACTTTACTCGCGAACCACTGCACCCAGGACCTTCAAACTTCACGTGCTGATAGTACTTATTGAGTACACCACTCCTACTGACTTTGGAGTAACCAGGTCAAAGGTCAAGGTCACAGGGGCCAACATTAACATTTTGCATGAAGGCACTTTACTCGCGAACCACTTCACCCAGGACCTTCAAACTTTACCTGCTGATAGTACTTTATGAGTACACCACCCCTACTGACTTTGGGGTCACCAGGTCAAAGGTCATGGTCACAGGAGCCAATGTTAACTTTTTGCATGAAGGCACTTTACATGCGAACCACTTCACCCAGAGCCTTCAAACTTGACATGCTGATAGTACTTATTGAGTACACCACCCCTACTGACTTTGGGGTCACCAGGTCAAAGGTCAAGGTGCTGCGGGGGCATTTGTCACCATTAGTGACAGCTCTTGTTTTATTTATTTCGTGAAATGCATGAAATTCTTTATTTGAGTTCCTAAATATCATAGGTGATGGACAAATGACGTCAGAAAAGGTGCAGTATTGAATCGTAAAGGTGAATATTCACTTCACTTGGAGGTTAAATTCACAAAAAGCGGACTAAAGCCTTGTGCTTACAGACACTGAAACATATTTAGTTTTTTTCTGTTACTCAAACACTTAGGATAAACATCCCAAATAAATACTTAGTTTTTTTCTATTACACAGGTAGTAATGTTGAACACCCCAGAAACATACTTAGTTTTTTCTGTTATACAGATTGTAAAGATGAACACCACAGATAGATACTTTAGTTTTTTTTGTTACACAGATTGTATAGATGAACATCTCAGAAACGTACTTAGTTTTTTCTGTTTCAAAGATAGTAAAGATGAACACCCCAGAAACATACTTAGATTCTTTTCTGTTACAGAGGTAGTAAAGATGAATACCCCTGAAAACATACTTACTTTTACAGATAGTATAGATGAACATCTCAGAAACATACTTAGTTTTTTTTTCTGTTACACAGATAGTAAAGATGGACACCCCAGAAACATAAATGTACTTAGATTGTTTTTTCTTGTACACAGGTAGTAAAGTTGAACACCACAACATACTTAGTTTTTTTCTGTAACTCAGATTGTAAAGATGAACACCCTAGAAACTTAGTTTTTTTTTCTGTTACACAGATAGTAAAGATGAACACCACAGAAACATACTTAGTTTTTCTTCTGTTACACAGATAGTAAAGATGAACACCACGAAACATACTTAGTTTTTTCTGTTACACAGATAGTAAAGATGAACACCCCAGAAACATACTTAGATTTTTTTCTGTTACACAGATAGTAAAGATGAACACCCCAGAAACATACTTTTTTTTTCTGTTACACAGATAGTAAAGATGAACACCACAGAAAGATAATCAATTTTTTTCTGTTACACAGATAGTAAAGATGAACATCTCAGAAACATACTTAGTTTTTTCCTGTTGCACAGATAGGAAAGATGAACACCCCAGAAACATACTTAGTTCTTTCCTGTTGCACAGATAGGAAAGATGAACACACCAGAAAGATGAACACCTCAGAAACATACTTAGTTTTTTCTATTACATAGGCAGTAAAGACGAACACCAGTGAAGATGAACACCCCAGAAACAAACTTAGTTTTTTTTTCTTTTACTCAGATAGTAAAGATGAACACCCCAGGAATATACATATTTTTTTCTGTTACACAGAAATTAAAGACGAACACCTCAGAAACATACTTAGTTTTTTCTGTTACATAGACAGTAAAGATGAACACCAGTGAATATGAACACCCTAGAAACAAACTTTTTTTTTTTCTTTTACTCAGATAGTAAAGATGAACACCCCAGGAACATACATAGTTTTTTCTGTTACACAGGAAGTAAAGACGAACACCTCAGAAGCATACTTAGTTTTTTCTGTTACACAGAAAGTAAAGACGAACACCTCAGAAACATTCTTAGTTTTTTCTGTTACATAGACAGTAAAGATGAACACCCCAGAAACAACTCAGATAGTAAAGATGAACACCCCAGGAACATACTTAGTTTTTTTCTTTTACACAGAAAGTAAAGATGAACATCTCAGAAACTTACTTAGTTTTATCCTGTTACACAGAAAGTAAAGATGGACATCACAGAAACATTTTTTCTGTTACTCATGTAGGATAATAATCCCTTTTGACCATTTTTAGCTCGACTATTTGAAGAATAGGGGAGCTATCCTACTCGCCCCGGCGTCGGTGTGAGCGTTAGCGTGAGCGTCACACAAATGTTAAAGTTTGCTTACCACCCCAAATATTTTCGAAGTCCATTGAGATATTGCTTTCATATTTTGCATATTTGTTTACTATCATGACCCCAATCTTTAAACAGGAGCAGACAACTCTGTCAAGCATTTTGACTGAATTATGGCCCCTTTTCGACTTAGAATATGCTTATTGTAATGTTAAAGTTTGCGTACCACCCCAAATATTTTCAAAGTCCATTGAGATATTGCTTTCATATTTTGCATACTTGTTTACCATCATGACCCCATTCTGTAAACAGGAGCAGACAACTCTGTCAAGCATTTTGACTGAATTATGGCCCCTTTTTGACTTAGAATATGCTTACTGTAATGTTAAAGTTTTACTCATAGCTTATATTATACTATCAAGTACTGAGAATAGTTGAGTGCGCTGTCAACTGACAGCTCTTGTTTCATTACTTTGTAAAAGCTTTGGGTAAAAATTGTACCTTGCATTGCACATTATTCCATCATTCAGTAGCATGTTGTCATGTTACATCATAGAGTTCTCTTTCTACTGTATTGTTACAAGTTGAGATATTTTTATTTCAGTTTACCATTTGATGAACTCTTTCATTCACTGAAAGTGTATTTAAGCATTATATACTGACATATTGTTTTTCGTAAAACATCAAAAGGGATTGAGCAAAATGTTCCAGTCGTCTATGGTTTTGAGCCATTTTAATACAGAAAATATAAGAAAAAACAGCGGAGAACCAAATGACTTGCTCAAGTCAACCCTGGTACTCAAGCCATTGGTGCTACGGTATTCTAGGTTTTACTGTATATGGAACCAGTCAATGAGGTTTTACAGTATATGGTACCAGACAATGAGCTTATATGGTATATGGTACCAGTAATTGGGATTTTATGGTATATGGTACCAGTCATTGGGGTTTTACGGTATATGGTACCTTTCAGTGAGGTTTTACAGTGTATGGTACCAGTCTTTAGGGTTTTACAGTATATCATACCAGTCAATGAGGTTTTACAGTATATAGTACCAGTCAATGAGGTTTTATGTATATGGTACTAGTTTTGGGGGTTTTACAGTATATGGTACCAGTAAGTGAGGTTTTATAATATATAGTACCAGTCAATGAGGTTTTATGGTATATGGTACAGGTCATTGAGGTTTAATGGTATATGATACCAGTCATTGATGTTTTATGGTATATGATACCAGTCAATGCAGTTTTACAGTAAGTGGTACCAGTCAGTGAGGTTTTACAGTATATGGTACCAGTCAATGAGCTTTTATGGTATAAGGTTCCAGTCATTGGGGTTTTACGGTATATGGTACCAGTCAATGAGGTTTTATGGTATATGGTACCAGTCAATGCAGTTTAACAGTATGTGGTACAAGTCTGTGAGGTTTGATGGTATATGGTACTAGTCAATGAGGTTTGATGGTATATGGTTCCAGTCATAGGGGTTTTACTGTATATGGTACCAGTCAATGAGGTTTTAGTGTATATGGTACCAGTCATTGAGGTTTTATAGTATATGATACCAGTCAATGAGGTTTCATGGTATATGATACGGGTCATTCAGGTTTATTGGTACATGGTACCAGTCATTGAGGTTTTATGGTATATGGTACGGGTCATTGAGGTTTTATGGTATATGGTACCAGTCATTGAGGTTTTATGGTATATGATACCAGTCAATGCAGTTTAACAGTTTGTGGTATCAGTCAGTGAGGATTGATGGTATATGGTACCAGTCAATGAGGTTTGATGGTATATGGTTCCAGTCATAGGGGTTTTACGGTATATGGTACCAGTCATTGAGGTTTTAGTGTATATGGTACCAGTCATTGAGGTTTTATAGTATATGATACCAGTCAATGAGGTTTTACGGTATATGATACGGGTCATTCAGGTTTATTCGTATATGGTACCAGTCATTGAGGTTTTATGATATATGGTACGGGTCATTGAGGTTTATTGGTATATGGTACCAGTCATTGAGGTTTTATGGTATATGGTACCAGTCATTGAGGTTTTATGGTATATGATACGGGTCATTGAGGTTTTATGGTATGTGGTACCAGTCAATGCAGTTTTACAGTAGGTGGTACCAGTCAATGCAGTTTTACAGTAGGTTGTACCAGTCAGTGAGGTTTTCCAGTATATGGTACCAGCCATTGGGGTTTTAGTGTATATGGTACCAGTCAGTGAGGTTTTACAGTGAATGGTACCAGTCATTGGAGTTTTACAGTATATGATACTGTATAGTGAGCTTTTAAAGTATATGGTACCAGTCAATGAGGTTTAATGGTATATGGTACCAGTCAATGCAGTTTTACAGTATGTGGTACTAGTCAGTGAGGTTTAACAGTATATGGTACCAGTCAATGAGGTTTGATGGTATATGGTTCCAGTCATTGGGGTTTTATGGTATATGATACAGGTCATTGAGGTTTTATGGTATGTGATACCAGTCAATGCAGTTTTACAGTAGGTGGTACCAGTCAATGCAGTTTTACAGTAGGTTGTACCAGTCAGTGAGGTTTTCCAGTATATGGTACCAGTCATTGGGGTTTTACGGTATATGGTACCAGTCAGTGAGTTTTTACAGTGAATGGTACCAGTCATTGGAGTTTTACAGTATATGATACTGTATAGTGAGATTTTACAGTATATGGTACCAGTCAATGAGGTTTAATGGTATATGGTACCAGTCAATGCATTTTTACAGTATGTGGTACTAGTCAGTGAGGTTTAACAGTATATGGTACCAGTCAATGAGGTTTGATGGTATATGGTTCCAGTCATTGGGGTTTTACGGTATATGGTACCAGTCATTGAGGTTTTAGTGTATATGGTACCAGTCATTGTGGTTTTTATAGTATATGGTATGAGTCAATGAGGTTTTATGGTATGGGTCATTGAGGTTTTATGGTATATGGTACCAATCATTGAGGTTTCATGGTATATGGTACCAGTCATTGAGGTTTTATTGTATATGGTACCAATCATTGAGGTTTCATGGTATATGGTATGGGTCATTGAAGTTCTATGGTATATGGTACCAGTCATTGAGGTTTTATGGTATATGGTACCAGTCATTGAGGTTTTATGGTATATTGTACCAATCATTGAGGTTTTATGGTATGGGTCATTGAGGTTGTATGGTATATGGTACCAGTCATTGAGGTTGTATGGTATATGGTACCAGTCATTGAGGTTGTATGGTATATGGTACCAGTCATTGAGGTTTTATGGTATATGGTACCAGTCATTGAGGTTTTATGGTATATGGTATGGGTCATTGAGGTTTTATGGTATATGGTACCAGTCATTGAGGTTTTATGGTATATGATACCAGTCAATGCAGTTTAACAGTATGTGGTACCAGTCAGTGAGGTTTGATGGTATATGGTACCAGCCAATGAGGTTTGATGGTATATGGTTCCAGTCATAGGGGTTTTACGGTATATGGTACCAGTCATTGAGGTTTTAGTGTATATGGTACCAGTCATTGAGGTTTTATGGTATATGGTATGGGTCATTGAGGTTGTATGGTATATGGTACCAGTCATTGAGGTATATGGTATGGGTCATTGAAGTTGTATGGTATATGGTACCAGTCATTGAGGTTTTATGGTATATGGTACCAGTCATTGAGGTTGTATGGTATATGGTACCAGTCATTGAGGTATATGGTATGGGTCATTGAGGTTGTATGGTATATGGTACCAGTCATTGAGGTTTTATGGTATATGGTACCAGTCATTGAGGTTTTATGGTATATGGTACCAGTCATTGAGGTTTTATGGTATATGGTACCAGTCATTGAGGTTTTATGGTGTATGGTACCAATCATTGAGGTTTTATGGTATATGGTACCAATCATTGAGGTTTTATAGTATATGGTACCAGTCATTGAGGTTTTATGGTATATGGTAACAATCATTGAGGTTTTATAGTATATGGTACCAGTCAATGAGGTTTTACAGTATATGGTACCATGCAGTCAGTGAGGTTTTATGGTATATGGTATGGGTCATTTAGGTTTTATGGTAGCAATCAATGAGGTTTTACAGTATATGGTACCAGTCATTGAGGTTTTATATTATCTGGTACTCGTCAATGAGGTTTTATTCCATATTACTCGACATAAAATAAGAACATGTACCATTCTTTGTCTTTTATTTATCTCATTGTTATACTGTTAAATATTTTAAGATCATATAACACATTATGACGAACAAATGACTTAAAATACTTGATTTCTAAATTAATATATTCTACATCTGCTAAGGTAAATGCATCAATAGATCTGAGAAAACATTGAAAAGTTAAGTTGGCATGTTTTTGGCCGCTCTATCTTCAAGCGAGAGGAGACCAGGCGCAAGCATGAGACAACACGCGATGCGATGACCCCTAAAAACCGCAGACGGCACCCAGCACACGGACCACACCCGAATGTATGACAGCAGACCTCAGCTCACCACGGCTCCGCACCAAAACGATGCCACGAAGCAAGTCAAGAGCTGCTACCAAACACTCGGTGCTAGAAAGCTGTCTGATATATGTCTGTGCTAAAACAAGAACGCAATATTGGCATTATTGTCCACGAAAACAGCACCCGTTAAATATTCTTGAGACAGCCCAATTCTTCAGCTAGTAAAACCAAAATACGGACTGACCGGGCCTACCACACAAGACACCAACTGATACACCCCAGACACACTTCACCTTGCAAGAAGCAACGCAACATAGGCACCACACAACATTATAGTGAAGCATTACAGACAACGGAATGCAACCTGGGCCTCACCAGTACCATTGTGATGCATTACAGACACTTCATATCACAAGAAACAACGCAACATAGGCATTACCAACACTATAGTGAAGCACTATGGACAACGGAATGCAACTTGGGCCTCACCAGTACCATAGTGATACATTACAGACACAACCTAGGTTTCGCCAATACTGTAATTATTCACTATAGAAGCTTCACTACGCAAAAAAGCAAAGCAACCTAGGCATCACCAGACCTATAGTGGTGCACTACAACCACTTCACAAGCAAGCAACGCAACGCAATGCAATCTAGGACTCGCCAGTACTATAAGGACGAAATCCTAGTGACCCGAAGCAACTTCAGGTCAACCAACCTTAAATAGCAAGGTGCATCTTTTGCAATGAACAACCTTTGGTGCACTGTTTAAGACAATAATGCCCTTGTGATAGGCCCGATAAAGGCAAACATAGTTTCACCAAACTGAGCGGACCGTGTCCATAACTGACAGATGACAACGCTAATTACACTGAACTGTTCCGAATAAAATTCATCACACCAAACGCATAGATATATCTCTAGTTCGGCATCAACCGTATAAATCGCCACAAAACAAACACCCAACCGGTTATTGTTTAGTAATCTAATTAACTCGATATCTCGCCTGATCCCCTCAATTCAACATTATTTGAGCGACAGTCCTAACATTTAAGGTATAATTACCGATTCATAAAAATTACATAACACAGAAATAACTGCCAGTGAGCCTTATCTTTTATCTAGAAGCTAAGATATAAATGAAAATACCTAAGCTAAAGTAATACACAAGTTCATGTAATTTCTTTTCCCATATATTCTTTTACAGAAAATGTCTTAAACATTGATTTAATTTCCGATGTCCTAAAAAAGCACACAGTTCCAGTTAAAAACATTCTAACGAATGCTGTTATTTATCAACACAATACACCTGAATTCCATAAATCGGGAACTATCCAAAAGTTAATTTCCAGGAAGTATCTACGGTACTTTGAAGTTCCTTCGACTTGGCTTCTATCACAGAACATTCATTCGTAACTTCTTTGAGTATGATTATAATTGGGATATCGGAGACTTCACAGTGTACGTTGCACTAACAGCTCACTGACATCTTCAATAAATGCCATATAAGAAATCGGTACCCTGAAAGTATACAAAACGCAGCAAATCTGACACAAATTTCTCCAAAATGTCAGGTCTTTCACCAAAAACTAAGTTAACCATAAAAAATTACTGCATTAGCAACTTTAGGGGTGTGGCGGGAGGGTAAGTTTATCTTTACTGAACGACATGAAGAAGAACAGTAGATTCTGTCAGTCAGTGTATAATAACGGTCTATTCGCCCTTTCAGACGCAATGTGAGAAATCTGCACGGGCTTTTTGCTTTTATATCGAACAACTGGCTGTGTTCTCGGCTCGCTGAACATGCACATCAGTACTGTATTGATAAAACGAGAACCAGTTCAACTGAATAATAAAGGCCGATTAATCCCGAATCCTTAGCAACTAACAAACATTTTAAGTCTCGAGGAATAAATGAAATTATTTTAAAGAAATAATTTATATTATGGTATATGGTTCCAGTCATTGAGATTTTATGGTATATGGTACCAGTCATTGAGGTTTTATAGTATCTGGTACCAATAATGAGGTTTTATGGTATATGGTACCAGTCATTGAGGGTTTATGGTATATGGTACCAGTCATTGAGGTTTTATAGTATATGGTACCAATCAATGAGGTTTTACAGTATATGATACCAGTCATTGAGGTTTTATAGTATATGGTACCAGTCATTGAGGTTTTAGAGTGTATGGTACCAGTCATTGAGGTTTTATAGTATATGATACCAATCAATGAGGTTTTTATGGTATATGGTACCAGTCATTTGGGTTTTACGGTATATGGTACCAGTCAATGAGATTTGGGTTTTACAGTATATGGTACCAATCAATGAGGTTTTATGGTATATGGTACCAGTCAATGCAGTTTTACAGTATGTTGTACCAGTCAATGAGGTTTTACAGTATATGGTACCAGTCATTGAGGTGTTATAGTATATGGTACCAATCATGGAAGTTTTATTGTATATGGTACCAGTCAATGCAGATTAACAGTATGTGGTACCAGTCAATAAGATTTTACAATATATGGTACCAGTCAATGAGGTTTTACAGTATTTGGTACCAGTGATTGAAGTTTTACGGTATATGGTACCAGTCAATGCAGTTTTACAGTATGTTGTACCAGTCATTGAGGTTTTATAGTATATGGTAACAATCATTGAGGTTTTACAGTATATGGTACCAGTTAGTATTTTGAAAGTTTGCGTTTTTTCAGAATATTGAATGATTTAACTACATTTGTGAATGAGACACTTTAGGCTTTATTTAATATTTTTTAAATGTGATATGTAATTCTTGTCCGAAATATGTTTTATATATGAGTCACATGCTGCTGCAGTTTTTCAGACAAGAAATATGTTTAACATTTAAAGCTTACAGCTATCCTGCAATAATCCCAGAATGCTTGCATGCTTGTTAGTACACTTGCTTGATGCTCTCTAGACAGTGGGTGTAAAATTTACATTATATATATTTTTCCTTTCATTTTGTTTGTTGTAAAGTGTGTTGATTTTAATTTTAATAAGTTCTGTTTTTGTAAGGTGGCAAAGAGTAAAGATTCAGAAATGAAGACCTTTTTTTTCCATAAAAGATTCACAGATTATAACTTTGACTTAGCAGTATAATGTTAAGAAACTTATTTATAGAAATAACAGAATTAAATGAAAACAATTTTTTTAGGAAAATTGATAATTGTAGTCTGGATTTTCTTAATGTTTATCCTTTAAGGTGGCATATGACACTAATATATAGAAGTTTATACATTAAAATGCAGTAAAATCTTTTGGAATAAGTGGTTACTCCTAGCTTTGATAAAAAGTAGATGATAGGTAAAATATTTAATTTCCTTTAGTGAATTCTATCAAGATTTTGACAAATAAAATTTCACGGAGCATTATATTTCACCTTAAAAAGACAAAAGTGGGTCAGACTTCTAAAAATTCACAGTGCATTTTACACTACCTTAAAAAACAAGTGAGTCAGTTTTCTAATCTTGCACAGAGCGTTTTATGAGTTCTTGATGTTTAACATTAATAACAGTATACTCAAGAATAAATTATTCAGAGCTAGAAGTAATTTGTTATGTCTTTTAAATCTTAGCATTCATTTGCATAGAGATGTAAACAGAGATTTAAAGAATTTTCAAGCATGTATCCACTACATGTACGGTATTTCACTGCTTGATCAATATTTGTTACAGTAGTCCAAGTTCATTTTCTCCAAACTCCCAAAGAGTGCAGCCGGTCGGTGCAGATGAACTTACAGATTCTGGAATACAGGTGAGGTATATTTTAAAATTTATATAAAAAACTAATTTGTTATACCTGATGACTAGTTTTAACGATTATCAAAATTTACAGTTCATTTTATACTTGTAAAATAGGAGCATTAGCGAGATGATTCCAGTCTACCTTTTGACAAATAAATCATTTTTACCTTGACATACTAAAAACAGGTATAGTTCCAAAAGCGTGATAATATTATGATATGATAATGAAATAAAGAAATTTTTGTTTTGCTGGATATTGTGAAACCAGTTCAGATTATCATTGTCACATGACATGTCTAAGAGCAAGATGTATAACAGCATTTCCCAAAATATTTGCTCATCCAATATGAAATATTATGATAAACCTCCATAATATTATGTGAATCTCTTCTAAGAATTCTTGCACAACGATTGAGGTGTTTCATTTTACCAGTGACTGTTGTTAGAGACAGTAAATTGATCCTTTCCTATCACATAATCTGTATTACAGACTGGTACCGAGTCTACACCACTACAGAGAGTGTTCAAAGTTGTGTTTGTCGGCGACTCGGGTGTCGGAAAATCCAGCTTTATACATAGATTCTGTAAAAGCTATTTCAAGGCATCATATGCAGCCACTATTGGTAAGATATGTATTATTTGTATAAGTCCGTTTAAATAAAGAGTTGAACAGTGGTTGCAAAGAAAGAAAACAACTGATTTATGGCAGTGGAATATCATTCTGGTTAGAGATTATAAATTTGAATATTGAAACCAGTCTCTGAATGCCGCTTTGCAATTGGTTTATTTCAAATTTGTCCATAGGAACAACCAGTCTAATGCTAGAGTGATAAGACTGGTCTCCAGACATAATTTTGTAACCTTGGACCATGCTCAGAAGTTTACAAAATAGAAACTGTGCACAGTTTGGAAGACTCCTATGACATGGGAACCTTGCATCTAAAGGTGTTTTATGATGTGCTGCACCTAGTACTTTATACCAAAGATGCATTGATGTATATGACAAAGAAGATAACTTATTGTAAGCAAATGATTTTGATGCTAAAAAAAAGATTCATTTCATAGCTGAACATAAACTGGAATTGATCTCGGGTAATATGGTACTTTCAATAATTTTGTACTTGTATCCCCTTACAGGTGTAGATTTTCAAATAAAGAACCTGCCAATCGAGAATCAGATCATTGTTTTACAGTTATGGGATACAGCTGGTCAAGAAAGGTAAGTTTATAAAGTTGTGCCTCGCCATTCATTTGAATTCTGTGTTAGAAAACTCCCTCTGTTATAGATTTATCCATGTTCTTAAAGTTTGCCAAATTAAAGTCTTAACTAAAATCCTAAAATAGATACATTGGTACTTTGATATAGAGGGGTGCCTAGTAACTCTCCAAAATAGGATTTATTTTTTGCAAACAGATTAGATCTGAGTTAATATCTCTGAAGATATGATTTTCATGTAAGCACATTTTTAGCTCGACTATTCAAAGTTAGCGTGAGCGTCACACAAGTGTTAAAGTTTGCGTACCACCCCAAATATTTTCAAAGTCCATTGAGATATTGCTTTCATATTTTGCATACTTGTTTACCATCATGACCCCAGTCTGTAAAAAGGAGGAGGCAACTCTATCAAGCATTTTCACTGAATTATGGCCCTTTTTCGACTTAGAATAAATGTTAAAGTTTGCGTACCACCCCAAATATTTTCAAAGTCCATTGAGATATTGCTTTCATATTCTGCATACTTGTTTACCATCATGACCCCAGTCTGTAAAAAGGAGGAGGCAACTCTTTCAAGCATTTTGACTGAATTATGGCCCCTTTTCGACTTAGAATAAATGTTAAAGTTTGTGTACCACCCCAAATATTTTCAAAGTCCATTGAGATATTGCTTTCATATTTTGCATACTTGTTTACCATCATGACCCCAGTCTGTAAACAGGAGCAGACAACTCTATCAAGCATTTTGACTGAATTATGGCCCCTTTTCGACTTAGAATATGCTTATTGTAATGTTAAAGTTTTACTCACAGCTTATATTATACTATCAAGCACTAAGAATAGTCGAGCGCGCTGTCAACTGACAGCTCTTGTTAAGCACATGCCATGATGGCCTTATTTTGGTAATATATATAGACAGGTGTCAAAAGAGTCTATAGAAAATCCTAACAATGCTAGCATCTTTAGTGTTTTGGGGAATATTATTCCATTTGGAAACTGAAATATTTAGCATTATTACTCAGAGTCTAAATTGTTAACTTTGAATATTATACAGAAGGTTATGAAATGGCTTTGAGACTATAAAATAGGGTTTGGAGAATAGTCGAGCGCGCTGTCAACTGACAGCTCTTGTTAAGCACATGCCATGATGGCCTTATTTTGGTAATATATATAGACAGGTGTCAAAAGAGTCTATAGAAAATCCTAACAATGCTAGCATCTTTAGTGTTTTGGGGAATATTATTCCATTTGGAAACTGAAATATTTAGCATTATTACTCAGAGTCTAAATTGTTAACTTTGAATATTATACAGAAGGTTATGAAATGGCTTTGAGACTATAAAATAGGGTTTGGAAACTAAAAAATAGGGTTAAGATATATAGAGTCACAAACCTTCAGGATATGACTTATATCTTGACAAGTTTGACATTTGTTATTAGCACATTGTAAATAGATTATTTTTGCAAGTCAGCTATATGATTAAGTACTTGTAAACATTTAACAAACGTTATTTTTGTTTTGCAGTACACTATTTTTCTTCTTCAGGTTCCGTAGTATAACCAAACAGTACTTCAGAAAAGCAGATGGAGTTGTGGTGATGTACGATGTTACCTCGGAAACGTCCTTTACCAATGTGAGAAACTGGATGACCAGTGTTCAGGTATACAGTCTCAGAGAAGAATGTACTTTATTGGTCAAGTTATTTTAAAACAACACTAATAGTGAATGAAATTTTGCTGAATTTGTCCAAATTTGTGTTGTGCATTTCTCAAAAAGTATTTGACCAAGAGTTGCCAAACATCTTGTTACTCAGTGTGTGAAGTTACATACCCAGGGTTTTGTTTGGGATTTCACTTAGTTACACCAGAGGTTTGGTCATTGACCTAGTCAAAAGTATGCATAAATGGCCTAAAAGGTCTTGTTTTTTGTTGCAGTCTCAGAAATTATTTGATCTGAGTCATGAATGTATGGGTGTTAGCCAGCACTTGAAGTTGTGCATCAGGGTTTTGTTTGTGATTTCAGTTAGCATGTTAGATCAGAGTTATGACCCTATGACCCTTAATAAATATAAAGAACCTAAAAGTTTGTGTCATATGTATCTCCAAAAGTATTTGACCTGAAGTCGTTTGTAAAACTTAATCTAGGAAAATTGTTCAGCATATGAAGTTGTACATCTGGGTATGGGGTTTTGTTTGGCATTTACTACCCCTCCCCCCACCCCCCCTCAAACCCGCACATGCACAAACAAGCACACATCTTCCAGTTTCTTTTATCTTTTGTTTCTTGGCAAGTTTGAAGTGTCTTTACACCCAATACCCAAACACGTCCCTCCCAATTCCCTTCATCCTTACCTGAAGGTTATATGACCAAATACAATATGACTGCACAGTGACAGTAAGTAATTTGTTTAAAAAACCTGTCAGTTAAATTCATATTGTGACTAGTTACACATTGATAAAACATGTACTGTTATGAACCTTATACACAATAGAAGTACTGTTTATACACACAAACATGTTTATTTTGTGTTAACATAGATGCTGTATAGTAACTGCTCATCATTTTCAAATATGAAAAATGGGCATAGTACAGCTTTAGCATAATACCTGTGTTAACATACAGATGTGTAAGTTCGCAGCAAATGTGTTATTTTCACCCTATTCCTGGCTGTAAATCAAAGGAGAAATTATTCAATTAAATTTGACTATAACAGGATGGTGCAAGTGATGATGCGGTTCTTGTGTTGCTAGGCAACAAAAACGATCTACCAGAAGATGATGATACAAAAGCTGTCAAAATGAAAGATGGATCTCGACTGGCTGATGTAAGTGGATTTATAAGTCATTTCTGAAGGTTAGAATTAAGTTATGTTTAAATATTTCATATTTTTTTAATTCAAAAATTAACATATGTTTAAGCCATTGCTTAGTTGAAATTTCTCAGACAGAAAATTATACTTTATTTGATTTTTCTGTGTGATTTTATTTCACATTTTACCTGAATAATGCGGTTAGAGAAGTGATATAAATTTGATCAAACTTAACTTATTGCTGAGCTTCAAGACAACCAAGAATAAGTAAAAAAAAGTCTGCACTGAAATTCAAGGTCAGAGTTTTTGATGTCTTATCTTTTCATGTTGTTCACCCTTACCATGCTGGACAAGATTGATTCTGCCTTTGCGGCCAGTGTAGATCATGATCAGCCTGCACATCCATGCAGTCTGATCATGATTTGCGCTATTCGGTCAGTAATTTTTAGTAAACACCCCTTATAACAGTTAATGGTAGTCCAAATTGGAAGATGGACAAGTTCATTATAGAAATTTAGCAGGTTAAGGGTTAATTTTTGGAAACCTTGCTTGGGGTGTAGAATTCTCCATGTGAAGAAGCCATCCAGCTGGCTCACAGGAAGTCTGTGGTTCTACCCAGATATGCACCCATGCCCCAAACAATGCTCGGATGGGCACCTGGGGTCTTACTCCACCATCAAAGTTGGAAAAGTCTCCATATGACCTAAATTGTGTTGGCTTATCTCTAAACCCCAAAAAAAGAAACATAAATTTTCATCTGTTTTTCTCTTGTTCATGTATTTACACGTTGATTAATAGTAGTTACTACAGCGTACAAATATTTTCTTTATCATGTTTTTTTTAGGAATATGGTACATTGTTTTATGAGACAAGCGCTCTTAGTGGGGAAAATGTTAACAATGCAATGGAAGCCCTTGCAAGGTATTCTTTTATACATACAGTAAAAATTCGATATCTCAAACTCTCCTACTGTAGAAGCACATATTTTTGCAGGGTCAAAAGTTTACGAATTTGAAATTTTGAGAATGTTTGCAAGGTTTGATATTCGGGAAATTGTTAAAATAGTATTCTATTTTAGTTTAAATTATACTAATGATAAATATTTATGTGAGGATTAATTTTGCAAATGTAAGGCCTCGCAAATATAGCGAAAGTTAAACCCTCATGAACGTTTCTGCTTTTACAGTATTTTGAAATGAGGGCTTATTCAGGTTCCATCAGAGTTCTGTGGATTTCACTCCATTTATGACAAATTGTACATACTGTGATTTCAATGTCAAAATAAATTTGAGGTCCTGAGGCTGTCAGTCGGATTCATATTTATTTAAATCTCTATTTATCAAAGTAAAAGTTTTTTCCTGAAAAAAGGTATCTGCGGATCTCTCTAAATTGTTTCGGTACTTGTAACATGTGTAAATGTTGAGTTCTGCTCAACCCGGGGCTAGAGGGTGTGGATGGTAGCATGCATTTCCACTGCTGTCCCTGAACAGACTCATGCAATCAAACCGAGCCTGCAACATTTTCATTTTTGTCTTGTTGAGCGACCTGTGGAGTTCCACTTTTTATGCCCCACTTTGAAGAAGGAGGGGTATATTGTTTTGCAGATGTTGGTCATTTGGGGGGAATGTAGACCAATCCATTTCCAGATGATAACTCAAGAACGCTTGGGCCTAGGATCATGAAAGTTGATAGGGAGGTTGGTCATCACCAGCAGATAACCCCTATTGATATTGAGATCAGTATGTCAAAGGTCAAGGTCACAGTGACACAGAACAGTTAAACGGTTTCCGGATGATAACTCAAGAATGCTCAGGCCTAGGATCATGAAAATTGATAGGGAGGTTGGTCATGACCAGCAGATGACACCTATTGATTTTGAGGTCAGTAGGTCAAAGTTCAAGGTCACATTGGCCAGGAACAGTTAAACAGTTTCCGGACGATAATTCAAAAACGCTTGGGTCAAGGATCATTAGAGTTGATAGAGAGGTTAATCATGACCAGCAGATGACCCCTATTGATTTTGAGGTCAGTAGGTCAAAGGTCAAGGTTACAGTGACCCAGAACAGTAAAACCGTTTTCAGACAATTACTTGAGAATGCTTGGTCCTAGGATCACGAAACTGGATAGGGAGGTTGTTCATGACCTGTAGATGACACCTATAGATTTTGAAATCAGTAGGCCAAATGTCAAGGTCACAATGATCTGTAACAGTTAAACCCTTTCTGGACGATAACTTGAGAATGCTTGAGCGTAGGATCAAGAAACTTATTAGACAGGTTAATCATGACCAGCAGATGACCCCTGTTGATTTTGAGGTCAGTAGGTCAAAGGTCAAGGTCATATTGAACCAGAACAGTAGAACTTTTGTTTACAGTGAGCAAATAATTTCAGTTCCTTGTGCAATGAATAAATGCATCAAAGGGGCCATTTCGTGCTCTACGAGCTCTTGTTCTATTTTAATAGTGATTATTACTAAATCAAAAGTAAGGGAAGGATCTTGCACAGGAATATTTGAGATTGACTGATATAGCTGATATAAATACAAATGTTTTTTTACAGAAGTGAAATTCCTTAAGGACGTATGCTAGAATTTGGTGCGAAAATTTTTCCAATAACAGAATTTCTTCAAACTTTGGATATTGAAGGACAATCATCTAAGAAACAAAAAAATGCAATAAAAATCATAGGTCACCGCTATCAAAAAAGAGTTATCTGCCCTTGAAAACGGCATTTCCCCCAAAAATGACGTTTTCAAGGGCAGATAACTCTTTTTCAATACCGGTGACCTATGATTTTTATTGCATATTTTTGTTTCTTAGATGATTGTCCTTCAATATCCAAAGTTTAAAGAAATTCTGTTATTGGGAAAATTTTCACCCATCTTATATACAGGGAATTCTAGCATACGCCTTTAAGCTACCAGTTTTTGTCGATCATAAAATTTGTTTCGTCTTTTTTCTTTGCTGAACAACCCCTCAAGTTATTTTAAAGTCCACTTAGATCGACAGCCTCTTTTCTGCTCACCTAAACCATAGGTTAGCGAAGGGTTTAGGGGGAGCTTTTAGTATAGGAGGATTTTCATGTATAAGGTTTCTGTTGTCAATATTTGCACTTAATCATCTTCTCCTCTGAAAGTACTGGTCAGAATTACACCAGACTTGGTCTGTAGCATCATTGTAAAGTCCTCTCTCAGTTTTTTGTTGTTTTTTTTTTCTATTTGGGGACTTGACCCCATTTAGCTGTTAACAGTAGAAGAACCTTTAAACTATTCCTCATGAACCACTTGATGAATCTTCATCTTAATATGTAGTATCATTGTAAGTTTTTCTAAGTTCAGGATATTTTAAGATTAATAACCTTAGGATATTCTAAAGCAGAGAGCCTTTTTTCTTACCTCGGGGCATTTCAAAGATGGACAGTCACAGGGTTTTCTAAAATCCGCAACCTCTATTCTAACCTCTAGGTATTTTAAGAGTCACTTTTCTATTTTCAGGGTATTAAAGGAGAAAGAAGACAAAGAGATAGAGAAATCCTTCCGTCTTGAGGATGAACCGAAAAAGAAAGGCTGCTGCAGTTGATCCTAGTTTTCCTAATCTCTGTTGACAGATCAACACTGCCAAATTTCACATTTCGAGTGTTCAACGCAATAAGGGCGTATCTACATATGATTATTATATGTAGATACGCCCTTATTGCGTTGAACCCTCGATTTGATACATGATATGTATTGCTTTAATTTCAAGATAGATAATGATGTTCACCAAGATTTGCTCATTTTGTCTTTTAACTTACTTTTAAATTAGCTCATAAAATTATGCAAGATTTAACTTACTTTTAAGTAAGGTCATATGCAAGATTTGGGTTACTTTTTAGTTAGGTCATATGCAAGATTTAACTTACTTTTAAATTAGCTCAGATGCAAGATTTGAGTTATTTTTTAGTTAGGTCATATGCAAGATTTAACTTACTTTTAAATTAGCTCAGATGCAAGATTTGACTTACTTTTAAGTAAGGTCATATGCAAGATTTAAGTTGCTTTGAATAAGCTCTGATGCAAGATTTAACTTGCTTTCAAATTAGGTCAGATGCAAGATTTAATGTACTTTTAAATTAGCTCAGATGCTTTTAAATAAGCTTAGATTCAAGAATTTTGAAAAACAAAAGAGTAAAAGCACTTGATACTACAGAATAATACTGTTAATTTTTTTTTAATGTAGCAGTTATGTATTTTACTATTCCAATGAATTGCTTGCATTTGCAATAATGATTGTAATGTTAGTAATATTTTTCTATTTTGAGTATAAGAAATTAAGCTTTATATCCTTATTGACTGTTTTCACTTCGGTAAAAAGTCCCATATATCAATACAACTATAGAACCATTCACTAATATTGTACTTACATGAAATTCAGTGCATATATTTGGCCTTGAAAGCAGCTAAATACAGTATAGATTTTGCATGGCTTTATTGTACAGAACAATGGCATATATTTCCAAGTGACATCATTTCAAATACATGAAATTGTCAGCTATGATAATTTGTTATAGGTTAAATGCAAGGTAGTGAATAACAAATAGCATAGTTTGCAAACTAATATAAATGCAAAGGTGTTCTGAATTTGTGCAATATTTCATAGTTTGCTTTTACATTTTCTTGTATATATACTTTTTACATTAAAGCTACATTGATTAATGCTGAAAATTATTGTAAAATTTTCAGCTTTGTTATTATGACCTCTTTCAAATAAAAGGGGTTATATTGTTCTGTCAATGTAGGTTCGTCAGTCCGTCTATAGACAATTTGTTTTCTGCTGAGTAACTAGGGAACACTTCGGACTACATTGTTTAGTCTTCATAGGATGATTGCCTGGGGTCAGTTGATGGGAGTCAGTAGTTTAAAGGTCAAGGTCACAGTAACCTTTAGACTGAAAAACAATTCCTGTTTTATAACTGGGGAAGGCTTATGGCTACAAAAGTCGAACTTCATATAAGATCAGTGTTATTGAATAGAAGATGACCACATTCTTTTTTAGTTGATATCTATATAGTTTAATGGTTTACGTCTGAATTTAGTTAAATTTGCAATGTTATCAATTTTGATTCCAAATAACTTCCCTAAAACTTATGCATACTTGCACAAGTATGAACAAGTATCATAACCCTGTTCTATTCAACATTTCTTGTATTATTTATGTCCAAACAATGATAAAGTTGTTATTTTTCTCTTAAAGAGGTTTTGTGAAGTCCTTTCTAAATACATGTACATAGAGTCATGTTATTTTTTTTTTTTTGTAAATTGTATTGTTTTAATTGAGTTGTGTTAAACAAGATTGAAGTTGGGGAACAGCTTTCTCAAAATTGTGTTGCTTGGTGTTACTGCCTGGCCGCAAAACAGTTTCAAATGCAGACCCCCATGTATTTCTTTTCTAATGAATACTGGTCTAGATTTGTTGAGAAAAAGTTTAAACATTTACAGATTTGAAACTGAAATGAATTAAATTTTGTAGATTGGAAGAGTAAGTTATTTTTTTTTTATGTAATTAAGTTTTTAAGGTTGTGTCCCCTTGTTTTTATTCCAGTTTGCTACAATGACTCTGGACTGAAAACGTTATGCATGTTGGTTTTACTTTGCCTTTGAGTTGATATGTACAAGTTCTACATTGTGAATCAGATTTGCTTTAATTTAAATGATATTGCTTTAAGTAGTTTTAAACGATTTTACACAATGATTTGTCTCTGTATGGAAAAGTTATATTTGTCATGTGTAAAGTTGAATGAAATGTTCTAGTTATGTTATGAGTTGATGAATGTGATCTCGTTAAGCTGTGTCTTCCAAAGTTTTATTTTTACGTAATACGAATTATTTTATTTGTGCATGTTCACAAACTAGCCAATTAAATTTTGAACAACTGTTTTTGTTTCAGTTTCTTTTGCCTTGATGTTGGTAACTTGCCAAATTAAAAACATACAGTAAAGTTTCTTATCACTGAGTTATCACGCATATAGCCATTCAGCATGGCCCTGTTTTGTGAGGTTATTCCTTACCGTGCTGCCGACACGATTGGTTCTGCCTTTGTGACCAGTGCAGATCATGATCAGCATGCACATCCATGCAGTCTGATCATGATCTGCTCTGTTCGCTATTCAGCCAGTACCTTTTTGGTAAGCACCCCTTTAAACAGTTAATGGTACCGTCCAAAGTGGAAGATGGACAAGTTCATTATAGAAATTTAGCATGGTAAGGGTTGATACACTAACATGTGGCTCCTGCCAACTACTGGTCAATATCTTTTAGCATTTCTTTTAAATGAACCTGAGCATAGATGACAGTTGTAAAACATATTTTGTTACAAAAAAAGCACTTTACTGTCTTACTCTATCCAATGATAGTGACATATGCTCATATACATTCGCTTAAAAATACTAAAGTATACTAGCTGACAGTTAGCAGGGGCAGTGAAGAGGATGGGATACTGGCCCAAAGTGTCTGCAGCTGCAATGCAGTTGTTAGAGGCTGAATATAAACTTCTGTAACTTAAAACTTCTATGCTTTTCGATCAAAGCGCAAGAATCTATAGTTTGCAGAATCAAAAAAAGGTGTCTTGATATTCCAATGGCATACTAACTGAAAGAGTTTCCAATTTAAAATATTACCCATAACGTTATACGGTATGTTTATTAACCAGGTTTCAACATAATTTATAAATTACTAAAGCAAGTTTCCCAGAAGTTATCAGGCAGTCCTCGAAGTTGACCTAGGATAACCAAATCTTGCCTCAAGTCCATCCTTTGGTGCAGAATACAGAAGTAACTATGTACCCAGATAAGTTCCAGTTTTCGTAAAGAAGCATTCTTTTAACGTATGCCACCGGATTTTGAGATGTATTGCTTGATTCTGTATAACAACAACAACAACATCTCGATGTTAAAACAAATAACTATAACAAGAGAGACAATACCCCACTTTTTCCCCCTACCCCCTACCCCCTCCCCACTTCTCCAATCCTCGTATTGTATTTCTTTCCAAGTGCACTAATATGCGTAAGAAATTTCATTAAGTTATATGTTGTTTTGTTAGCTTGACTATACGAAGTATAAGGAGAGCAATCCTACTCGCTCCGGTGTCGGCGTCGGCGTCTTTTCGTGTCCCCACCTTGGTTAAGTTTTGGTGCACTTTCTCTTTTTTCAACTTATCTCTGTAATTACTTGATGGATTTGATTCAAACTTGAAATACTTCTTCCTCATCATCATCCACATCATCTGACTTAAGGGCCATAACTCTGGCATCAATATTTCATGAATTATCCCCCCTTTTCACTTAGATTTTCAGGTTAAAGTTTTGATGCACTTTCACTCTATCTCTTTTATTACTGAATGGATTTGAATCAAACTTAAAATAGTTGTTCAGCATCATCACCCACATCATATGACACAAGGTGCATAACTCTGGCACGATTTTTTCATGAATTATTCCCCCTTTTTACTTAGAATTTCAGGTTAAAGTTTTGGTGCACTTTCACTCTACCTCTGTTATTACTGAATGGATTTGATTCAAACTTGAAATATTTGTTCAGCATCATCACCCACATCATATGACACAAGATGCCTAACTCTGGCACAATTTTTCATGAATTATTTCCCTTTTTACAGGTTAAAGTTTTATGCACTTTCACTCTATCTCTGTTATTACTGAATGGATCTGATTCAAACTTAAACAATTGTTCAACATCATTACCCTTATCATATGACACAAGGTGCATAACTCTGGGACCAATTTTTCATGAATTATTTCCCCTTTTTACTTAGAATTTTAGGTTAAAGTTTTGATGCACTTTCACTCTGTCTCTGTTATAACTGAATGGATTTGATTCAAACTTAAAATAGTTGTTCAACATCATCACCCACACCATATGACGCAAGGTGCATAACTCTGGCACCAACTTTTCATTAATTATTCCCCCTTTTTACTTAGAATTTCAGGTTAAAGTTTTGATGCACTTTCACTCTGTCTCTGTTATTACTGAATGGATTTGATTCAAACTTAAAATAGTTGTTCAACATCATCACCCACACCAAATGATGCAAGGTGCATAACTCTGGCACCAACTTTTCATTAATTATTCCCCCTTTTTACTTAGAATTTCAGGTTAAAGTTTTGATGCACTTTCACTCTGTCTCTGTTATTACTGAATGGATTTGTTTCAAACTTAAAATAGTTGTTCAACATCATCACCCACACCAAATGATGCAAGGTGCATAACTCTGGCACCAACTTTTCATTAATTATTCCCCCTTTTTACTTAGAATTTCAGGTTAAAGTTTTATGCACTTTCACTCTATCTCTGTTATTACTGAATGGATTTGATTCAAACTTAAACAATTGTTCAGCATCATTACCCTTATCATATGACACAATGTGCATAACTCTGGGACCAATTTTTCATGAATTATTTCCCCTTTTTACTTAGAATTTTAGGTTAAAGTTTTGATGCACTTTCACTCTGTCTCTGTTATTACTGAATGGATTTGATTCAGACTTAAAATAGTTATTCAACATCATCACCAACACTATATGACACAAGCTGCTAAATCTGGCACCAATATTTAATGAATTATGCCCCTTTTTGCTTAGGATATGTACTTATATAGTGTTTTGATACATTTTATCTTTACCTCTCTTATTACTTTAAGTTGATATTTTTGACATAGACTCCGGCTATTGTAAAATATCTTCATCCACAATTGGAGTCATTAAACACTGCAGTGACAGCTCTAGTTTCCTCAGATGTGCCCAGTTTCACTATCCAGCATCGAAATAGTCGAGCACGCTGTCTCCTGTGACAGCTCTTGTTTTTTATGCCCCCAGCATCTACTGATGCGGGAGGCATATAGTGATTGTCCTGTCCGTTCGTCAGTACGAGGTTAACCAAATGGGACTGTTTCGTCTAGCATCAATACTCCTTACTAGAATGACTTGATACTAACGCAGATGTAACCTGTGACCATTCCTCATCTTCAGACATCACCTGACTTCAGTTTGACCTTGACCTTGACCTCATTTTCGACTTAGGCTGCTTTATATGGGCCATCTCTTGGTTAACCAAATGGGACCGTTTCGTCTAGCATCAATACCCCTTACAAGAATGAATTGATACTAATACAGATGTAACCTGTGACCATTCCACATCTTCAAACATCACCTGACCTCAGTTTGACCTTGACCTTGACCTCGTTTTGAACTTAGGTGCAGAATCTATCGACAAGGATGCCACCGGGGGCATCAAGCGTTTATTGAACGCAGCTCCTTGTTTAAGAGTTTGGGAGTTACTCTGAACTATACTTGCTGCTTTCGTTCAACAATACGGTTTTCAGACCACATAATAGTACGTACAGTACTAAAGGTAGGTTTTATTCCTTTTTTTTTCAAATAACTGCTGCACAAGCAATGCTTGAATCATAGTTTCTTTTGAAATGCGGTTGGATTTTTTTTAAATGATTTTGAACCCGTCTGCCGTTCCATCTTGAAACTTTGTAGAGACAGGAAAAACATATTTCACCAATTTTGAATTCATTTAGAAATTTGTTTCCATTAACAAATGTGAGTATCAAATAAATAGATGGTCCATTTGAATGTGATTTGAATGAGCATTCATTAGTTGCGAGTCAACACCTCTCAGACATTAGCACCGGCTTTAGCAGAATACTGTTATTCTAATGTATGAGCGGACTTTATTATCCTGAAGGACCTGGAAATAGTCCAAGCAAGCACGGGGGACCTTTACGGCACTTTAAAATTGTGGGTGTGATAGTTAAATAAATCTGAAAGATTCTTTGGAACCAGGACGCAACCAAGCAAAATACATTTAACAACAGACTCTATTCGAGTCTGGTCATGAGAGGCATTGAAATGTGCAGCAACCCTCAAGCCCGGCTGCCTAACATCAACATGAATTGATTGGAACTCGAGTGCTTTCGGCATTTCGGTGCGGGACAAATGATTCAAAAAGATTGTGGTCAAAACGTACCCAAGCCAAAATGTACCCAAACGGTAAAGTCAAAATATACCCAAAAAGACCAAAATGTAACCACTTAGTTAGGTCAGAATGTACCCAAAACGTCAAAATGTACCCAGTTTTAAAATATAAAATGTACCCATAAAGTCCAGGTAATATATAAGGTTAGTCCAAGTAATATATAAGGTTTTAAATATATGTAGAGTTTTTATTCAATGGTAGTGAATCATAAAAATTAAGTAATCATTGATTCACCTAGAGCATCAACACCCTATTTGAATCCAGATGAAGGTAATTAGGACAGCAGGGAAACTCGATCAAACTTGGTTGTCTTAATGTAAGTGGTCTCAAAATAAAGGTTAAACTATCCCGATTTTTAGCTCACCTGTCACATAGTGACAAGGTGAGCTTTTGTGATCACCCTTCGTCCGTCGTCTGTCCGTGCGTACGTCAACAATTTCTTGTCAGCAGGATAGTGGTTTCATTTATGATTTTATTTTAACCAAACTTGCACACAACTTGTATCACCATAAGATCTTGGTTCCTTTCTTGAACTGGCTAGATCCCATTATGGGTTCCAGAGTTATGGCCCCTAAAAGGGCCAAAATTAACTATTTTGACCTTGTCTGCATAATAGCAGCTTTATTTATGATTTGATTTTTACCAAACTTGCACACAACTTGTATCACCATAGGATCTTGGTTCCTTTCTTGAACTGGCCAGATTTCATTATGGATTCCAGAGTTATGGCCCCTGAAAGGGCCAGAATTAGCTTTTTTGACCTTGTCTGCACAATAGCAGCTTCATTTATGATTTATTTTAACTAAACTTGCACAAAACTTGTATCACCACAAGATCTTGGTTCCTTGCTTGAACTGGCCAGATTCCTTCATGGGTTATAGAGTTATGGCCCCTTAAAGGTCCAAAATTGGCTATTTTGGCTTTTGCAGCCATATAGAGACTTCATTTAAGGTTTTATTTGATACAGACTTCCAAAATATTTTCAACAACAATAAATCTTAGATTCCATGATGAATCAGATCCAACTGTACGTTCCAGAGTTATTTTATATCTGCTTACCTCCCCTGATTGTAATCAGAATGGATTTATATCAGTAAGTACTTATAGGACTTATTTGAAATTTCATTATTGTCATTAGTTGGACTGAGACAATCAGGGTAGATAACTATGGACTGATTTTATCTCAAATTACCTCCCTTTATTTCAAATTAAAATAGGTATATCTCCGTAACTAATAAAGATACTGATCTGAAATTTCATTTATGTCTTGCCACAGCGGATTGTGTTGGATATGTAACAAATTTTGAAATTATTAAAACCGATGCACTTTTTTTTTGGACGGACACAGTTACTGTAGACTTCAGGTTGTTAACACTGTAGAGGTAGATATTAAATTGATCGCGGAAAAAATAGTAATGAAAACTTTCAAATCAATAAATCGCCATGGAACAGTAACCTCGAAAATGAATTTAGAAATGATATTAATATAGGTAAGCTAGAAACACTGTATTCTCAGCTACATGTAACAAAACAATCCTCATTCTCAAGATACCATAGAAAATATAACGTCAGAGTCAGAAAATTTATCAGGACTCGGCAAGAAAAACTTCTCCAAACAAGAGGGTCATGAGGACCCTATACTGCTCATCTGTTAAACTTGGCCTTGGAATCATCAAGATAAACTTTCTGACAAAGTTTCTTGAAGACAGGGTCATAAATGTGGCCTCCACAGTGTTAACAACCTGTTCCTTTGATTTGAGTGGTGACCTAGTTTTTAATCCCACATGACCTAGTTTTGGACCTGGTAAAGGAATCATCAAGATAAACATTCTTACTTAGTTTCATGAAAATAGGGTCAAAGGTAGAGCCTCTAGAATGTTAACAAGCAGTTCCTTTGATTTAAGCAGGTGACCTAGTTTTTGACCCCACATAATCCAGTTTCGAACTTGGCCTATAAATCATCAAGATGAACATTTTGACCAAGTTTCATGAAGTTATGGTCATAAATGTGGCCTCAAGAGTGTTGACAAGCTTTTCCTTTCATTTGACTGGGTGACCTAGTTTTTGAGCCCATATCACCCAATTTTAAACTTGGCATAGGAATCATCAAGATAAACACTGACCAAGTTTCATGAAGATAGGGTCAGAAGTATGGCCTCCAGAGTGTTAACAAGCACTTCCTTTGATTTGAGAGGGTGACCTAGTTTTTGACCCTACATGATCCAGTTTCAAACTGGCCTTGGAATCATCAAGATGAAATTCAGACCAAGTTTTATCAAGATATGGTCATAAATGTGGCCTCTAGGGTGTTAACAAGCTTTTCCTTTGATTTAACCTGGTGACCTAGTTTTTTACCCACATGACCTAATATCGAACTTCGCCTCCAGATCATCAAGATAAACATTCTGTGTAAGTTTGTATCAAATCAAAGCATAAATGAAACCTCTATATAGCTTAAAGGACCACTATAGAAATTTTTGCCCCTTTCAGGGGCAGTAACTCTAAAACCCATGATTGAATCTAGCTGGTTTTCAAAAGGAACCGAGATATTATTGTGACTTAAGTTGTGTGTAAGTGTGGGTAAAATCGAATATATGTGTGTCACTTCTATTGTGTTCACAAGGTAAAATTAACAAATTTTGGCTCTTTCAGGGGTCAATCAGAGGTCGTAACTCCGGAACCTATGATTGGATATTCCGGATTCATCATGGAATCCAAGATCTGTTGTTGTTAAACATATTTTGCAAGTTTGTATCAAATCAAACCTTACATGAATGATCTAATTTAATTTATTTGGGTTTTACACAGTATAGGTTATGTGGCGCCAAACAGGACTACAAATTTTGGTTTCACATCTCATTTACATCGAAATAAAAACAAAAGGTATGGAAACAGGAAGTATCTATATGGTTGCAAGATTTCCTATTTTTGCTTGTGAACATGATTTTAATCAAACTTGCTCACAACTTGTATTGGCATAATATCTCGGTTCCTTTCGAAAACTGGCCAGATCCCATCTTATATTCAAGAGTTATGGCCATTTAGATGGCCAAAATTTGCTATTTCGGCTTTTGCAGCCATATAGACTTCATTTATGGTTTGATTTGATACAAACTTGCAAATTGTCTTAAACAACCGCATATCTTGGATTCCAAGATGAATCGATCAGATCCAATCAAAGGTTCCGGCCCTTAATTGACCTCTGAAAGAGCCAAAATTAGTTACGTTTTACCTTGTGAACATGATTGGAGTGGCATTTTACATCTAATTTTAACCACACCTACAAACAACTTAAGTCACCGACCTCGATTTCTTTTGAAAACCGGCTAGATTGCATCATTGGTTCTAGAGTTACTGTCCCTGAAAGGGGCAAATCCTTCTATTTTGGCCCTTTCAGCCTTATAGAGGTTTCATTTAAGCTTTAATTGGATGTAAACTTACACAGGATATTTATCTTGATGATCACTAGGCCAAGTTCGAAACTAAGTCATGTCGGGTCAAAAGCAAGGTCACCTGCTCAAATAAAATGAAAAACTTCTTAACACTTTTTAGGCCACATTTATGACCCTATCTCCATGAAACTTGGTCATAATGTTTATCTTGATGATTCCAGACCAGTTCGAAACTGGGCCATGTGGTGTCAAAAACTAGGTCACCTGCTCAAATCAAAGGAAAAATTTGTTAATTCTCTACAGGCCAAATTTATGATCCTATCTTCTTGAAACTTGGTAAGAATGTTTATTTTGATGATTCTTAGGCCAAGTTCGAAACTGAGTCATGTGGGGTCAAACACTAGGTCACCCACTCAAATCAAAGGAAAAGCTTGTTAACACTCTTGAGGCCACATTTATTACCTTATCTTTATGAAACTTGGTCAGAATGTGCCAATGTTCGTGAACAGCGGTTTAGTGGATTCCGTTTTGATTGATCCTGAATTAAAATCAAATCATTTATCTTTAATTTAGGGAATCTCTAAATGCTGAATTTGCAGAAGCTGTTTTTTTTTCTGAAGTGGTTTATTTGCATCACTATGTATGACTGCTGTTGTCATCTCATGCGATTCAATTGCTTGTCTTGTGATGCATATTCATATTATGACCTTTACGTTGAGATAATATGTGGTAGGTTGAAAAGGCCAATATGCTAGGTAAAGCTTTAGATAATTGTCTTTTTTTCAGGATGCGACAGTCAGATGTAAATACTGCCACAAAAAAAATTCCTGACACCGTCTGGAGCAGTTGCTCATGTTGTAAATATTCATCCTGAAAGTTTTTGGTGAATTTAAATGTGACTGGCGTAAATACTGCGATATAACTTAATTGGTATTGTGAATAACATCTTACAGAATGCATATAATTTTTAATGCGCTGAATACTGAACGTGAATGAGTACAATAATATGTATGAATAAGCAAACGATTTTGATATTTTACTCAAAATGTCTTGATTTCAAAGAAGTGGTGCTGATTATTAGACTAAACAGTTTTTTCTGACACATAGCACAAACATTAGGCAACCTTGATCATCAAACTTTAGTTTTACACCCCATTCTCTCCTTTTAAATATAGGCTAAATAATTACCATTTTGTCGACCGATTCCTTGTTTTGTCATACAGATATCAGAAGAACTCTGTAGTGTTTTACAGGTCTCCGTAACAGTTTTCAGAAGAAAACATAACAGGGTATGAGAAGAACAGCGTCCTTCGTGTAACACTTCCTCCCCCGTGTGAATGTGGCCAGTATATGCCCTATGCCGAATATTGTGTCTTATTATGACATTTTTTTGTTTGTTTTTACCTTTTTGTTAACATTTTGTCTTTTCTTGGTCACATTTTGTACTTTGCGTGGTATATTAGCCAAGGCCCATAATTATATACATGGTTAGACTTTTTTCTATTCATTTTATTGATTTAAAATGAGTTACTTCCTTCTTACTTAAAAATAAATGCCCTTGATGTGAATATACACTATTGACTGCAAACTATTTTTGTTCTGATACCTGGAATTATGATGTAACCAAATGTATTTCGCAGAAGTACTGAAAACGTTTTCCTGGATTTATTTATGTTATGATAGTTAGAAAGATGACATAAAAAGACTAGTTTCCTAGAAGAAGTTAAAAGTTTTCCTCATATCATATTACTATTGTGAAATATTTAAGTATAAAATATAAATATACTGTTTGCCTGCAATATTTTGTTGTCTATGTCATGTATCCAAAGTTTGGAGAGTATAATGTTCTTTAGGTTTGCAGTGTGTGACTGGTCCAGCAAATAATGTTTGTCTGATTGGCTGTCTAATATATTTTTCTTTAGATCAGTTTCTTATCAGTCAGAGTTGTGTTGCAGCTGATGGATCTTGCAAATTATTAAGTACTGTTTAATTAATACAATACACCAGAGGGCTTGTGATGACCTTATCCAGTTTTAGCTCACCTGTCACGTCCCATCATGGGCTCCAGAGTTATGACACTTTTAAGGGCCAAAATTTGCTATTTTGCAATTGATTTTAATCAAACTTGCACACAACTTGTATTGGCATAATATCTCAGTTCCTTTTGAAAACTTGCCAGATCCCATCATGGGTTCCAGAGTTATGGTCCCTTAAAGGGCCAAAATTTGCTATTTTGGCTTTTGCAGCCTTTAGAGACTACATTTATGGTTTGATTTGAAACAAACTTGCAAGATATCTTAAACAACAATAGATCTTGGATTCCCTGATGAAACCATCAGATCCAATCATAGGTTCCGGAGTTATGGCCCCTAATTGACCCCAGAAAGAGGCAAAATTTGTTGATTTTTACCTTGATAGAAGTGACATTTTACATTTGAATTTAACCACACTTACACACAACTTAAGTCACAAAAACTGGCTAGGTTCCATCATGGGTACTAGAGTTACTGCCTCTTAAAGGTGCAACATTTACTATTTTGGCCCTTTCAGCCATATAGAGGTTTCATTTATGCTTTGATTTGACACAAACTTGCACAGAATGTTTATCTTGATGATCTCAAGTTCGAAACTGGGTTATGTGGGGTCAAAAACTAGGTCTCCATGCAGGTCAAATCAAAGGAAAGCTTGTTGACACCCTAGAGGCCACATTTATGATCATATCTTCATGAAACTTGGTCAGAATGTTTATCTTGATGATTCCTAGGCCAAGTTCGAAACTGGGTCATGTAGGGTCAAACACTAGATCACCCGCTCAATCAAAGGAAAATCTTGTTATCACTTTAGAGGGCATATTTATAACCCTGTCTTCATGAAACTTGGTAAGAATGTTTATCTAAATGAGTCCTAGGCCAAGTTTGAAACTGGGCCATGTGGGGCAACAAACTAGGTCACCACTCAAATCAAAGGAAACTATTGTGGTCACTCTAGAGGCCATATTTATGATACTATCTTCATGAAACTTTTTTAACAGAATGTTTATCTTGATTCCAAGGCCAAGTTTAACAGGTGAGCGATATATGGTCATCATTACCCTCTTGTATAATCCCCAACCACTTGTGGTGGGGTTATAGGAATGGTTTCCGTTCGCATCAATCGTGTCTGCTCCATATAGCTTAAACCACTTGAAGGATTTGCATGAAACTTGGGTCAAATGATAACCTTATCAAGACGATGTGCTGATATGAGTCAGCCATGTCTGCTCGAAGTCAAGGTCACAACTCAGGGTCAAAGTTTTGAGCTTCCATTTTGTGTCCGCTCTGTATCTCCTAAACCCATGAAGGATTTTCATGAAATTTGGGTCAAATAATCAACTTATCAAGACAATATGCAGAACTCATGAGTCAGCCATGTCGCCTCAAGGTCAAGGTCACTACTCCTAAATCCCTAGAAGGATTTCCATGAAACTTGGATCAAATGATCATAACAACTATTATCGGTAAAATTGTATTCATTATTTCAAATATCGTACTTGAAAAGGTTTTCCCAACCATGTCATATGATCTTGATTACACATGTGTATATATTAGGCATCCCTTGGTTAAAGTTTTCTAGAAATTTCGCATAGATATGTCTCACAAGAACCAAAATGCCCAAGTGGCAAACTTAAGTAGAAACATCCGAACAATGAAAGTAAAAACAAGTATATTATTGCCATGGGAAAATATGCAGGTAAACCCTGAAACGTTTAGAATATATAGTATAAGATGATCAATTGAAGTAAACTTGCAATATTTTACAAGTTCGTGTTTACACTGCTAAATTTCTAAAATGGACTGGTCCATCATTAATTTGGGCAATACCAGTTATTATTCAAAGGGGTATTCACTCAATATTACTGACGGAATAGTGAACAGTGAAGACCATGATCAGCCTGCACAGATGTACAGCCTGATCTGGGTCTGCACTGGTCGCAAAGGCAAATTCACTTGCCGCCAGCAGGCTAAAGGTTAAAGTCTTAAAAGAACCATTGTTTAATGTTGGGAGGAAGACACCGGGTGCTTCCTTTGGACATACTTTAGACATGAACTGGTACCTGGATAAAGCCGTGAATTCTTATTAAAAAACAGACACCTCGTGCGGGGTTTCGAACATACAAAAATACAAGCGGATACAAGCTACAGACCATATCTCAAAGCTATACTAGATCCGAATTTTACATTTGAAAATATGAACATATAGTTTATGCAAACATACAATTAAAAATACCATGCAATATGTTAAAAAAAAGACAAAATGCATGCATATCTAAACACATTATATATATATAGTAGTATAAAAAGTCTAGCCAATGATTCATATTCAATATACATGTATACTAATTGGATGTTTTAGATATAGCGCACCGCTTAAGGGAATCATTTTGCCACAATCTCCAAGTCGCGTCGCAACACTCTAAGATATATTGTTGACAATTTTGTTTATCTAGGTGTTAAGTTTTCGTAAACTGGAAACTTGCTGTCAGCTGTTAAAACTTTATCTGACCAAGCTCTCAGAGCATATAATAGTTTATTATCGCTTTTCGACCGTGTAAAACTAACTGTTAAAACAAAGCTTCAATTATTTGACTCTATGATTTCACCTATATTGTTATATGGATCCGAGGTATGGGGTGTTTACAACTATACTGAAATAGACAGAATTCATATAAGATTTTGTAAGTATATATTAGGGGTTCGAACTCAAACACCTACCAGTGCTGTATATGGTGAACTGGGTAGGTTTCCATTATCTGTGATAGCAAAAGAAAGATCATTAAAATTTTGGCTGAAAATACTGAAAAATGGGAACTCTCAATTATATAACATGTATGCTGATCAATGCAATAGTATAACTGGTACTTGCTGGGCTAAGCGTATTAAGTCTATTATTGAACACCTTGGTTTTTCAAATATATTGTATAATTTTGACAAAAACATAAATTACTTCCCTTTAATAAAACAACGCTTGTTGGATCAATACGTTCAAGATTGGTATAGCTCATTGAATGACTGTCCTAAATTAGACTATTACAGAAACTTTAAAACCTTGTTTTGTTATGAGAACTATTTAGACAAGATTGACAATGATGCACTTAGAAAACATTTTACCTGTTTAAGATTATCTTCACATACATTAGAAATTGAAGTAGGTAGATTTAGAAGAATTAATAGAACTGAAAGAGTTTGTAAATTATGTAATGCAAATGTTACGGAATAGGAATATCATTTTCTTCTGTGTTGCAATAGGTATGCAGATATACGTAAAACATATCTAGGCCACATATTGTGGCCTTCCGTAAACAAATTCAATAATTTGATGTCAACCAGAAATAAAAAGGTGTTATGTAATGTCTCGAAATTTGTTAAGGAAGCTTTTGAATTACGTAAAACTATCCTGGATGCTATGACTGTTTCTTATGATATTTGATATGATAATACTGTATGTGTTTTGCTGTACTTGTATATATGATTGTTGTCTTTGCCATTCTTGTATGCATTTGTAAATGGCCAAAGGCAAACTATTTTGCTGAATATGCCAATAAAATGAAATGAATGAAAATGATATTCTATTATGCATATCATGTAAGGAAGCCATCCAGCTGGCTTACGGGAGGTCGATAGTTTTATCTAGGTGGCCGGCCGCGAGGAAATAATGCACGGAGGGGCACCTGGGGTCCTCCTCCACCATCAAAGCTAGAAAGTTCCCATATGACCTAAATTTGTTTCGGTGCGTCGTTATACCCGACAAGTCTATTGTGCATGCAAGTTTCTATGGCAATGACCGAGCGCTTGTTTTCTACAAACCTTGAACCTCGATGTGCTCAATTTGGGCATGTCGGAAAAATTGTTTGCACAAAAACAGAACATCCGTCTCATTCTGCAGTTAAAGTTTCAAATGACATGTATTTTATTGATAAATCAAGAGAGCAGCTTGAGAGCAAAAATGACAAGCCAATGTCTCGAGTAAGAAAAAATGTATGCTAAATATAACACTCTTGACATGATACTGAAAAATTTGTAATGGTTGCAATTAAATCTATATCCAAATCTGGATACCGAAATACCATTTAGCAATTTAAGCAGTTTGAAATTGCATTTGCCAGTATTAGATGTTGTTTACGTTAACTAGAAAAACAAAATAAGTTTCGCGTGTCTGAGAAAACGTGAAATATTTGCAATGTGTGGGTAGATACATTTATCAAAAACCTGTTAAAATACGGATGCAGAAGGCATGCATTAAATTAAACATTGACGAAGATTTCAAAAATGATAACAACAAAAATCTAGTACATCCTTAATGTGTGAGTGTTGCCTATGCAATCGTCACATTAAAGAGGATATTAAATAAACAAATAAATAAATAATGATAACAA
The DNA here is from genome assembly GCF_021730395.1 of Mercenaria mercenaria. Taxonomy (NCBI): domain Eukaryota; kingdom Metazoa; phylum Mollusca; class Bivalvia; order Venerida; family Veneridae; genus Mercenaria; species Mercenaria mercenaria. The sequence goes on along the minus strand of NC_069377.1, from coordinate 6,757,205 downwards.
CAGCTTTGCACACGGCTCGAATATGCGATTTGTTCACATGTGTAGCAGCTGGGATTAGGGAAGAGTTTAGATGCAGTTACCCTAACAGACACATTGTTAGGTCCCTTTGACGATACACAATGTTGGGTCCTCTTGGCGATACACAATATGCCTGCACGGGTCTTGGCAGTTGCACAATAAAATATGTCATAGAGTGACGTGCAGTGTTTCAGTGACCCAACATTTTAAAACATAACTAAATATCTACTGTTACTGTTGATTTAAAGTTGTTGTGTCCTGGAGTGTATTGTATAGAGCAATTCAAAGAACTCTGATTTTTCAACGTTCTAAGCCTGGTATAATTCCTTTTGTTATTTATCGTTGTAGCGAAGTAATTCAAGGAAAGATCTGTGAAACAGATATTAAACATTTTAAAATCTAGATGAAATTATTAATGAATACTAGTACGGGTCAAGTATCGTGCCAGAGCGATAGAGCTATTGAAGCACACACTTTCCAGGGTAATGTTACATAGGACTCTATACGAAAGATGGTTATATTCCTCAAAATATCCGGGGCTGCTCCAGTTGCAATTTTAGACACTGTCACAAACCCTGTCAGTAAGCATGAGAGAGTGATCAACTATGAATTTAAATGATTATCTTTGTAATATGCAGTGCAAATGTGACAAACAAAATATAGGCCTATTAAGGCAGGTATATAGCAAGAGAACGCATCTCTAAGACTTGCCGAAATTTGTTCAACATTTTCAAGGGGAGGCCCAAAAACCCAATCCGCCGGGAGATGGAGACTCACTCCCTGACCTACCCCACCCTAGCAGCATCCCTGTTTTGGTTCGTAGCAATGCTGCTCATATCTGGTGTACAGTTCAAAATCATCCAGGTACGCCCCTGATTCTGTCTTGTATGACAAGCATTGTGGTATTTTATTAAGTAGCTAAAGTGTTTCACATTATGTTTTTTAGGGTAGTTAAGTGTTTCTGGGGGTAATGACATGGCCCAACGTTAAATGTCTAAACTATAGAATGGATAAACAAAACTTTGCATTTAAAATTACTTCAGAATTCTTCCTACTGATCTTGCCATTGTATTTTTTTTTTCAGATTCAGGTGAACTAACCATAAGTTACCTATTGTAAAAGGTAATTCCCAGTTAATTAAGGCACTGTCAGCTTTGTAATTCAATTCTTTTGGGTGATGAATTCCATTATCTATTTATTTGCACACACTTTAAAGTCTTCAGAAGAAAATGTTTGGCTAAGTTTTATTTTCAGCACCCAAATTCTATTAAGTTTTCTATGCTAATGAATAGTGACAGGAAGGATCGATACGCTGTTGAAGCTTTCTTTTTTTTTTTCAAAAACATAATGTTAGAATGCATGTACATTATGTAGTATGTATTATCTCATTCATCACGTATTTTCTCATTATTCACTTGTTAGATACATTGCAGTGTACTATGTTTTGCCATTTTTGTATCTGTGTTATATTTTTTATTGTCTTGTATGTCAGACGCCCTCATGGGCCTTGAATTTCAAATAAACTTTGAAACTCTGAAAAAAAAGTATTTTGGATGTGCAGTGCGTGGCTCAGTAGATATATATCTTATGTATTTGTACTTAGCTAATGGCTGGTTGCAACAAAGATTCAACATGTCTTTGAGATTGCTTATCTATACTTTAAAAAGATGAATGGGTCTAGATGAATGGGTCTTATTGGAAAAGTAAACAAGTACAAATATATATATACAAAGCTATAATTAATGCAAGCAAATTCTTTCTGTCTGGTTATTATTGCAAATCTAACTGCAGGTACGCACTTGAGCTTACTGTTACAACTGATATCAAATTATGCACATGACCTGCAAACCATAGTAATCTATGAAAAACAACACATTTGTCACTATTTTCGATAAAAGTAAAATGCAGATGTTTGAAGAATGGGTTGAAATGTATCAATTTTACTACCAATCAATGAAATGACACTATAACATACAGCCCATTTTTCAGTTCAACACGAAACTATTACATATGATAATCAGCATATTACATATTATAGATCATATGCGACATATATTCTCTTAACATGTACTAAAATGATACATACGGGGAAGTAATTTTCAAACCTATGCTTTGCAGACTGATATTTAATGACATATATTACTTTGTTTAATACGTTATATAAATTGCAAGAATCTAAATATACAAGCAGCGTAAGGCAGTAGAAAAACCCAGCTCACATAAATGGAGACAGAGTTGTTCCCCTTGAACAACAACATGCTGACCTACCATAAATACTAATAGAATAGACAAGTTAGTCATAAAGGCAGAGTTTCGCTCACCTAACCTGAAGTTTTACAGCAGAGCTATACTTAAAAAGGATGAAAATGTATGGCCAAGTTCCAGGGGGATCAGGTAAAAAATTGCGACCACTGGTGTGCAATCATAGTCTTTCTAATCACTGACCTATTGACATAGTTTTTAACATTTCAGGTTCAATATAGACCAGGTAGAATATGCAGCTTCTATAACTGTGTAAGTAGTGGTGCTATATACCTCATTTTTTGACCCAAGGTCACCCTATTTCAAACTTGACCAGATTTGATAGAGACAACTAATATACCAATAACATTTGATGTAGATCAGGTAAATAGTGTTGCCTATATCAGTACTAACAAGCTTTTGTATCAGTTGACCTAGTGACCTGATTTGTCATCCCAGAAGTGTCATTTCCAACTTGACCAAAATTTAAAGAAGATTCTGGCCAAGTTTCATGTAAATTGAATAGGAAAATCTGTCCTTTAGGGTGTTCACAAGATTTATCTATGATCTGACTAAATTTCCTAGGTTTTGGTTCAAGACAATTGTATTGAACTTGTCCATCGCCCTTACTTAATAAGTTTCAGTATAAACAGTAAGAATGTCAATGGCATTTCACTTAGGACAGACATATGGCCATCAAAATGACTTATCTCGAGTACCTTGCGCTCTGGTGAGCTAAACTGAACCAGAAAAAGATGGTTATAACTACTGGACATGAAATAACCTTCACCTAATAAGCCCTATCTTCCTTTCAAAATAAATGTATCATGTCGGGCACATTTTCTCCTGTAATGACAAATGCTCAGTATTCCCCCGATATTTTACAGTAAAACAAAAAAGCATATTTCATATATGTTAAGGTCTCTGAAAAGCAGCTAGCTTTATCAATGTAAAAACACTTTACAACAGAAACATTACAAAAACATACACCCCCAAACCCTTCAACAATAAAGTAATGCATATTTACAAATACAGGAGACTAAAACATACACAAATATTACATTATGTAATAATCTGTGACACGCACTGAAATGACGGCAACAGTATGAAAATAGAACTGTCTTATCGAAATATAGTATATGAGAAACATTTGGCCTGTTTTGGCCTAAAACCTGAAGTGCAATACGCGTATATACTTTTTCTAGTATGATAAATTTACAATTTTGTACTCGTATAAAATAATTGTACACTCTTAAACAATACAGTGTAACAAAAAGTCATAATTGAATTCAACACATCTGACTGAAAGTGTTTTGCTATTGTTTGTTTAAAATTCAAATTTGAGTAGTTTAAGTCTATAATTTCCATCGAAGAATTTTGATTTGAAACTTGTTCCGTGGTATAAAAGTAGCTAAAAGCGTCTCCCATTTCTGCAAAACGCTGTCTTCCGGCAATCTTTTGAATTTCATATCAGAAAAGTTAAACTTCCATTAATTCATTACATTTGCAGTATTAGGCTTCTCTCTGTGTCAGTTATTCGATACCTTTTTATTTTACAAATTTAATGACACTGCAACTTATGCCCATATTACCAAGTAATGTGATCCCAGCAACTAAAACGGCATAAATACTTACATTACGCTTCATGCATTTTAAAATCATTTGTCCGCAGTATTGTAAATATTTTTTGCATTTAGCTTGTTTAGATTACGATGCAAGTGTAACTTAATGAGTAACATTTTTTTGTCTGCAAAACTTGATTCTGTATTAATCCGGAAAATCTTTTGAAGATTACTAAAATTTATTTACTTGCTTGTCTGAATCATGAAATGATATCAAAATATGTTAACCTGACATCCGTTTATTGTAATAGTGGTAAAAACATTTGTTGATAATTTATAGAAACATGTATGATATCATTTACATTTGCCTGGTGAACATTTTAGTGAAATAAAATTCGTCTCTGCAGTAACTGTTATTATATGAATGACAATTGTGTAATATTTTCTAGGCCTGATTATGGCTAGGCAGATCTCAATTACATATTTATGTACATAAATTTTGACCGTATCCTAGAGTTTCTAATACATGCGTATGCAACAGAAATGTTTAATCCCTCACTGTACTAATAAACTTCATTAAAGAAAAGGGGATGGAGAGTAGGGTGGAAGGTAATCTTTAGTGCCATAAACGGATTCTAAATTCTAAATACAGTCAAACTGGCTTGAGAGACCACGTCTATTTAAGGACCACTTGCATTAAGAGATCTGAAATGCGCTCACCAACTGAAGTAGGATATTGAAATTCACACAGTTGTAACATCGTACCGTGTATTTACGCTATTTTATATAACAAACCTATTCGAAAATGAGAATTGAAGACATAGTTACTAAACCGAGATCAAATTCTACCGGAAATCCTGGTAATTCATACAGTTGAGTCAAACCGAAAGACGGAGACCAAAATTTATGGCCGAGGTAAAAAAAAAAAATACCGAGGAAAATGCCTCGGTTGCCTAAATAGTCGCCACGGTCATGTTGAAATGTGCAACACCCCTCAAGCCCGGCCTCCTAGCATCGACATGAATTCAAAATCACCAACCTTAACCACTCAGCCACAAAGACCCATATTGCACAATCTGTAGCAAAATTTCCTCAGTTCTATAAAGGCACATGAAAATATGAATGTAGTGGAGTTTCACAATGATGTACGACATTAGAAGCTAGTTTTCTTTCAAGTGTGATAATTCCTACACAGGATGTCCGGATCAGTACAGGATAAAATAAGAACAACGTTACATGTATTATACTTGGATAAATAAAAAAATGTCATTTTAAGATATATTCGCAGTTTATATGTGGATGTATACATATGTACGTGTATTTTTCACTAGCTTCTTTCTCTGTTTTTACTCGGATAATAGTTAACTTGAATGTCCACCCAACTGTACAATGGGTGGCTTACACACTTAAAGCGTTTGCTGACAGCGTAGCCAATAAATGTCTGAATACTTCCAACAGGTTACTGTTACATTGGCGACAGCGTAGCCAAGAAGTGCATTATTTCAGAATAAATACCTTCAACAGGTTACTGTTAATCGAGGTTATATACAATTTTTGTTGTTCACGATTGTAACAGATGGAACATGTGTTTTTAACATCTTCTTGTACCTTTTGACCTTCGTGTAAATCTCCCGAGATACGATGGATAGTATGGTTTATATAGCAACAAACCAGTAATGACCCGTCATCCAAAATCACCATCCCCTTCGGACTACACAATTCCGTGTTTTGGTAGATTGCAGTTATTTGCCCTTTTAACGTGACACTTACAATACTATTGCTGCCAGAGTCACTGACGTACAGTAATTCGGCGTTCTTACTGCATATAATATGTGCCAATCCTTGAAAGACCTCATTTTCCAAAGGTATTGTGTCCACAACTTTACCTTGCATATCTACTGTAAGAATACAGTTTGGATCTGTGCAAAGGACATAAAGACGGTCCTGGCAGTAAGTTACATCTCGGCACCGCTCCTTTACTTTAATCCTGCGGACAGTTGCAATTTTATGAGCTGTTGTCATCATCAAAATTTCTCTGGTACCTTGCACGGTCACTGCGATTTGGTCATGAGGGAGTGCAGCAATCCCTGAGGGTGGAGGGTCAATTACTTTTTCTTGGACAATAGCTTTACTGTCTGTATCCACAACCTTAAGTTTATTGTTGTTGGTACCATCAATCAGAACAATTTTGTTGGAGCTAAGAGCAGCACATCCTGACACGTCGCATTTGAAAAAAGTTTTATCCGACTTTGCTTTTACATTTATTTCATCTATAAATGTTAGACTTTTTGAAGACTCCTCTTTCTTTGGAGAAGCTATATTTGCTGTAAAGCTCAGTTTTCCAAATCCGTCTGGTTTAGACAGCATCTTCTCTAGATCTCTACATTTTTCATATTTGTATTGCACATTAACTTTCTCTAAAGACTGCTCCATCATTTTAATTTCATCCGATTTAATCTTCGATTTCGCTCGCTTAATGGTAATATATAGTTGCCCATTTTGATTTGACGACTTGCTATCTTGCAGACTGGTCTGAAGTTTCTTAACATCAGATGAAATGTTAGTGCATGTATCGACGGCTTCCTTAACTATCTGTTTGTCTTGGGATTTCCTTTTATTAGCGACTTCAGTAATTTTGGTTTGAAGTTGGTCTAAACGATCATTTATTTCTTTACGAAATTTAGCTATATCATTCAGAACACTTTGATACTGAGCATCTATCTCTTTCTCTCTGACTTCTGCTTTATTCCTAACATCCTCTGCCTCTTTTACTTTTCGGTCCAGTTTCTTCATAATGTCTCTGTATTCTTCACTGTCCCCGATATCTGCACATTTATCGGGTATGTAGTCAATCTTACACGCTCTATGATCCATGGTTATGCAGTCAGTACAGCCAAGCGCCTCATGTGTAGGACAGAAAAACTTGATGACTTCGTTTTCATGTGTCATACATCTTTCTGTGAAAACCTCAGTAGTTGAAACAGCGGTCGACACTCCCTTCTTCGCCATACTAACTTTGTCCAACAGCTCATGATGCTTTAGAGCTTTAGTTCTCTGATGAAACTTGAAGCAATTTCTGCAAAGATATTCATGACAGTTCACACAAAATCCATGAGCTTCAACATGTTGATCATCTGTCAAGCAAGGATCACATTTGTGATCGAAATCCTCTCCTGAACCTTTCAACATTGAATCTGCTAAATCAGAAGTTTTACGTCCCGGTACAGCCATGACTAGTGCAAATATCTCTTATCTACTCATGCAGATCAATCAAAAATTTATGTTGTCTTATTATAATCTCCATACATATTCTTTTCCCGTTTGAAAATCATACACAAACAGAAATGTTAGTTATATCATCCAGAACACACATTTGCCAGGATTTAGACGATATCATGGATATAGACAATCAGTTTCAGTTAAATCTTTCTACTTCCTGAATATGTTTTACCTGTTGAAAACGCGCCACACATTTAAGGTTTCGATGGAGGCCTTGAGAAACAAAAATCAAACATCACCAAATCATAGAAAGAAAGAGTTGTTTGACATGAAAATTGAACAGCATGTAAAACATGTATATTACTTTACGAAACAAGTGTCAGTATACTGATATAAACATTGAATTCCGGAAAAGGGCTGCCTAAAGGGGCTCCACTTCCGGACAGTTAAACGGCTTCAAAAACTCACCATTTTCAAAGAACAGTTACACATGTTCGTTTTGATGCATTTGCAATAGCGTGCGAGTGGTGAAATTTCGCATAACAAGGTGGAACACAGTTTTCAGCAATTGTTTATCATTATTTCTTTACATATGGCATTCATTTTCAAAGGGAGACAACTGTTCCCGATTATTTTAAGTACAAATGCCTTCAATTTCAAAGATGTAAACAAATTTTATTCGATGACTATAAATATCTATCTATTGAGAATCAAAAGTTGTCTTATTAAATATGAATATTTTTAGTGAAAATATACACAAACAGGAAAATGTTATGTTTATCTCAAATCACACATTCGCCAGCTTTGCAAATGCATCAAACAATCATGTGTACAGTTTGAAATGTTTCTTTCTAAAGTGTTTACTGTGAATACGCGCCCATTTAGTACGGCCTTTTCCGGAATTCAATGTTTATATTAGTATACTGAATGTTCTAAAGTACATACTACATGTTATTAATAGCCTGTTCAATTTCCATGTCAGACAATTCTCTTTTTTCTATGAATATTGGGAATTGTGATTGAATTTTATTGTTTTAAGGCTCGGATCGAAGCTTAGAATAGGTGACTTATTTTACTGCAAAGACATTAATGTATCTAATGCCAGGCAAGAAGATACCAGATGATTTAAATCATCTTATTACCTACTGTAGGGCATATATAGCGGAAATAAAAACATCCTGACAATTCTAATTTTTGCAGTGCAAATTGACAATAAAACCCGGAATCATTAAACACTAATAGCTCATTATCGTCAATCTTTGTCCGATTGTGCCAGGTAGATGAACATAGATATAATTACATATTTTCCTCATGGCCATGAAATTCAAAATAAACAAGGTATTCAGTGAGTATAGTATTTCACTGAGAACGGGAGTTGTTCACTCACCAATTCACATTCTATCAACAGGTTGTTTCCACTGAGTAAAGAGTGTTAAGGGTAAGTCTCTAGTTATCAAACTCAGCCGAGATATTTTTGTTATGCTGCCTATAAACATATGTCTATTGTATCTGAACACCGCAATATAATTCAGTGTCTGATAAATAATTATATTGAATAAATATTATATAGTACATCTATATCAAATATTTCCTTAAATATCGAAACGACATGATTTATGAAAACTGTAGTCCAACCACCTTAAGTAATCCCTTTAACGTCTAAACGGCTAAAAACGATGATAACGTCAGTTACGCTAATGTACGCCAACAATGAGCGTAACGTCATATACATCTTCCGTATAAGTATTGTTGAAATCAAAGAAAATAGGCCAGTTATCGAGCGGACACAGCCAACTTAGATATTTTGACCTATTCACATCTAGAGATACTGGTCCAAAGTGACTTGGTATCATCCTTGACCTAATTTCTAAAGAAATACAAACTTTGTATACGTTTGGTTTAGTTCAGAAAACATATAGTTGTTATTGGGCAACCGTTGACTTTTTTTTTCTTGTAATTTTACCTAAGTCAAGGGCCATAATCCTAGAGGAAATACCCCGAACTGGCTGGTTATCTAACTTGATCTAGATTTTATAATAATGCATCTTCGGTATAAGTATGATTGACATCAAAGATATTGTTCTAGTTGTCAGGCAGAAACTGACAATTTTGGCAATTCCAACCGAGTGATTCAATGGCAATTACTCTGGTGATACTAGTTCGAACTGTCTATCAAATTGACCTAGATTCTAGTTATCTGGAGGACACTGTCAATTTTGGCAATTTCAACTGAGACAACGGCATTAACTCTGGTGATACTGGTTCGAACTGCCTATCAAATTGACCTAGATTTTATAGAAATAACACTTTGTGTGGGTTAAGTTTTGTTTTGAGAAATATACAGTTATTGAGAGGACACGGATTTCAACTGCCGCCCAGCCCGTTAACTGGGAAAACCTAGTAAGTCCCGTTTTTCAAACTCGTGCGAGAGGGAGACAAACAAACAAACACGCACACAATAGATTTTCTTACTTTATTTATATTATTATAAATACTACTATAAGTACTACTAGCACGAAAGTATTAGTAGTGTGTTTTATAATATAGCTTAAAATATCTATTATTATTATTATTATACCAGATTTATATAGCGCCCTTTTCATGATCAATTTCACGTTCAAAGGCGCTTTACATAGTTCAAATGCAGCCACAGAGCGATCTGACCAGAGGGACAGAGTGAGACAAAGCCCCCCACGATAGACAGATCAGAAAACAGGTTTGTCCGTCTAACTCAGCTCGTTGCGAATAGACAGCCTGGTTCTTTAACGTGCCCAGTGTATAGCACTAATACACGCAAGGATTGCCTGGGTTCCTGACCAGTACACCTCTAGTTGGGTGAGAAACGCATGAAAAGCGTTTCTGAAAATTCCCGAGTAGCTGCCGGGGATCGAACCCCGACCTCAGGATTGGAAGGCCAGTGTGCAAACCACTGTGCTATCCGTCCACCACTTGTTAACATTGCGATTGCTGACATGGAAAGCAAATCAATGTTAAACGTTGATACTGCTAGAGCAACTTAAATATCAAAGCAAAGTCTCACTTTATGTGTTATTTGAAAGCTTAATTCTACTTTCCTTTATTGTTGGGGGCAAATTTCAGGATCCAAGGTCGTATCTTTCGGTAGTCACCTTTGGTGAATAAAAAAGTCAGAAAAATCGGCGGGATCGGAACCATATAGAATAACGCTGGTTCCTTGGCAAATCGGTGTATTACTTCAGACTGAATACCTTCAACAGATCATTGCTGAACGAGCCTGTATAGACTTTCTTTTGTTGGTTATTGTAACAGATAGAATATGTTTGTTTTACATCTACATCCAACGTGTGACATTCCTTTAAGTCTCCCGTGATACGATGAATTGTGTGAAATGAGTTGGTACACACCAGCAATGATCCATCATCCAGTACTACAATTCCTTGCGGTCCTTTTAGGTTACTGTCCTGATACGCGGCAGATATTTCCCCATTCGATGTGACACCAATAATATTGCTGCTACGAGAGAAACTAATGTATATAAGATCAGAATTCTTACTATATGCAATGCATGTCTTGTCTTCAAACCCCTCTTTTTTAAGATCTATTTCATTCAGCACTTTACCGTGGATATCTAATGTAAGTATACAATCTGGGTCATGTCAAAGAACATACAGACGATCTTGGCAAAAAGTTATTTTCTGACATTGTTTCTTCAGTTTTATCTTGCGAACGAATGATAACTTCGGAGATGTTGTCAAAATCAAAATTTCTCTATGCTCTGGTACGATCGCTGCAATGAGATTATTGTATAGCGCAGCGATTCCCGAGGGTGTTGGGTCAAGCAATTTTTCATCCACTACAATTTTTCTTTCTGTATCCACCACTTTCAGCTTCTGGTTGTGGGCGCGATCAATGAGTACAATCTTGTTAGAGCTTAAAGCGGCACATCCTATAACATTACATTTGAAAAAAGCTTTATCGGACTCTGTTCTAACATTTATGTCATCTATGGGTACCAGGCATTTTGACTGTTCCACTTTTCTTGGAGCGTTTGCTGTGAATCTTAACTCTCCAAAAATATCTTCTTTTAAAGAGCATCTTTTCAAGTTGTTTACCTCGTTCAAATTCGAACTGTACATTAACTTCGCCTAACGACTGCTCAATCAGTTCAAGTGCGTCTGATTTAAGCTCCGATTTAGCTTGTTTAATGGTGATGTATAGTTGTCCATTCTGATTTGTTGACTTGCTATTTTGCAGACTAGTCTGAAATGTCTTAACATCAGATGAAATGTTAATGCATTTTTCGAGAACCATCTTAACTGCGTGTTTGTCTTTGGATCTCCTTTTATTAGTCATCTCATTTACTTTCGTTTGAAGTTGGTCTAAGCGATCATTTATTTCTTTGCGAAATTTAGCTATATTCTCGGTAACATTTTCATACTGTGCGTCTATCTCTTTGTCTCTGACTTCCGCTCTTTTCTTAACATCATGTGCAACTGTTATTGTCTGGTCTAGTTTCTTAAGGATGTCCCTATATTCCACACTGTCTCCAATACCAGCACACTTATCAGGAATGTAGTCAATTTTACATGCCCTATGATCCATTGTAATGCAGTCAGTACAGCCTAGCGCCTCATGTGTCGGACAGTAAAATTTGATGACTTCGTTTTTATGAGTTGAACATCTTTCTGTGAAAACCTCTGAAGTTGAAACAGCGGTTGAAATTCCCACCTTCGTCATACTATCTTTGTCCAGCAGCACATGATGCTTAAGAGCTTTGGTCCTCTGGTGAAACTTAAAGCAATTTTTGCAAAGATATTCATGACAGTCCAAACAAAATCCATGAGCTTCAACATGTTGATCATCTGTGAGACAAGGATCACATTTGTGGTCGAAATCCTCTGCAGAACCTTTTAACATTGAATCTTCTAAATTAGAAGCTTTACGTCCTGGCACATCCATGACTTGCACAAATATCTCTTATTCTTATCTACTCATGCAGAACAATTAAACATTTAAGTTGTCTGTTTATAATCTCCATACAAATTATTTTTCCGTTCGTAAATCATACACAAACAGAAATGTTAGTTAGATCACACAGAACACACATTTGCCAGGATTTGGACGATATAAACAATCAGTTTCTACTTTCTGCATAATTTTCTACCTGTTGGAACATGCCACACATTTACGCCAACATTGAATCTTCCCTATTCATTGAAAACGAGTGCATATTTTCCGATGCAAAGGTAATAACCTTTTTACTATATACAAGTATAAATGTGATGTAAATATTATGACCGAATAAGATTGGAAATACTGAACTAAATAAAAAAAGAATTAATGCAACGACAATTTTCGGTACCATTGTAACTTAATGAAGAATAAAAATGACTAGGTAATAAATGGCAGTGTTTGGGTGGGGGAAAGGGGGTGATGGTGGGGCGGGAAATAGGGTGTTTTGTACATGTCGTTACATCTCGTAATTACATCTTGGAAGTGCTTAATGTAACTTTTTTTTGTACTTTGAGCTCATTTTGTAATCTTTACCTTTGACCTATAGACCCTGTTCTTGTACTCTACACATCGTCTAATTGCCAACTACCTACATGCCAAGTTTGAAGTCAGTACCTTGCATGGTTATTTTTAGTTATACTATGGACACAAAGTATAATGGACAGTTTTGACCATTTAGCTCAATTTGTGACCTTGACCATTGACCTACAGTGTCGTTTTAAACGCTCTGCACATCGTCATTTACCACCTATATGCTAAGTAAATACCTTTAATGCTTAATAGTTCTGCTCCTAACATGAATTATGGGGGACAGATGCATGTGCCATCACATAATACGTCCATTTTTTCAAAAGTGGCGTATAAGAAGGGTCCACTTGGAAAAGTAAACAAGTATATATACAAAAGTGCAATGCATGCATATTCTTTTTACCTGGTTTTCTGTATGAGTGTTTATTGTTGCAAACCCACTTGCATGTAGGCACTGGAGCTTTCGAATGTTGTTATAATTGACTCCAAATAAAACACATGACTGGTTATTTTAAGTCACAAGGTGAGCAAAGTACTAGTAATCTACGAAAAACAACACATTTTTCACTATTTAGTTTTCTTTATTTTCGATAAAAGTAAAATGCAAGATGTTTGAAGAATGGGTTGAAATGTATCAATTTTACTACATCTACCATGATGACAATTAATGAAATTATACTATAACACACAGCCCATTTTTTCAGTTCAAAATGAATACAGATCAAGAAATGATAACATATGATAATCAGCATATTACATATAGATCATATGTGACATTTATTCTCTTAACATGTACTAAAATAATATATAAGGGGAGGTAATTTTCAAATCTATGCTTTGCAGACTGGTGTTATATTTTACTTTATTTTTTAATGTGTTATATAAATGACAAGCATCTAAATATACAAGTAGCATAAGGCAGTAGAAAAACTCAGTTCAAGTATTTTGGCCCTCCAAAATGGAGACAGAGTTGCTCCCCTTGGACAGCAACATGCTGATACCAGAAATACCAAGGGTTAGTCATAAGGACCCAGTTTCGCTCATTTCACCTTAAGTTTTTCAGCAGAGCTGGACTTAAAAAGGATGAAAATGTATGACCAAGTTTCAGGTGGCTCAGGTAAAAACTGTGACCCCTGATGTGCAATCATGTCTTTCTAATCATTGACCTACTGACCTAGTTTTTAACTTTTATAAACATTCTGGTCAGGTTCAATACAGATCAGGTAGAAAACGCAGGTTCTAAAACTGTATAAGTAGTGGTGCTATATACCTCATTTTTGACCCAAGGTCACCTCATTTCAAACTTGACCAGATTTGATAGAGACAAAAAATATACGAATAACATTTGATGCAGATCAGGTAAATAGTGTCACCTATATCAGTACTAACAAGCTTTTGTATCAGTTGACCTAGTGACCTGATCCCCCAAGAAGTGTCATTTCCAACTTGACCAATATTTTATGAAGATTTTGGCCAAGTTTCATAAAATTTGAAAATCTGTCCTCTAGGGTGTTTACAAGATTTATCTATTGTCTAACCTTATTTCCTAGTTTTTGATTCAAGACAGTTGTATTGTATTTGTCCATCAACTTTACTTAATAAGTTTCAGTATAAACAGTAAGACAGCCAATGACATTTCACTTAGGACAGATATATGGCCATCAAAATGACCCATCTTGAGTACCTTGCACTCTGGTGAGCTATTAAATGAATCAGAAAAAGATGGTTATAACTACTGGACAAAAACTACCCAATCAAAAGCCATGAAGTAACCTTCACCCTATTGTAGATATAAGCTCTATCTCTCCTTTCAAAATGTATAATGTTTGCTCAGACCCATTTTCTCCAGTAATGACAAATACTCAGTATTCCCCCCGACTTTTTTTTACCATTCAGTGAAACAAAAAATCATCTACAGTGAACATATTCCATATGTATAAAGGTCTCTGAACATCTATCTTTATCAATATAAAGACACTTTACAACACAAACGTTTCTAAAGCATACACTCCCAAAACCTTCAACAGTAAAAGTAATGAGTGATGGTTAACTCTGATATAAAGATTTCTTGCGAGTAAGAATTCTAATATTAATGATGATAATAAATGAAATAACAATTCTCATGATATGGAAGAATTTATAAAATAATTCTGATAAAAATATGCCACAAAAGTCGTACACATTTTACTATAACAATCTAATGAACAAAAGAATGCTTCAATTATGTATCAATAATTAACAAAAAAAGCGTCTAACATAATAATATACATACCAACAGAATCACAGAAGCTTACCTATGTTACATGCCCTATCAAAACATGTGCACAATATAAATGGAATATGTACCTTAAAGACAAATTACTAGTTCATAATTTCCCTTCTAAATTACCGTACTGTGAAATTAGTAACATTCGTGGCGGATATTTTTTTGTGAATTTTGTGGTTGAAAAAAAAATCCATGAAGTTTTATCCCAATGAACAATGAATGTTCCTATTCATTCTATGTTTAAAAGTTGTAATCCACAAAATTCATATCCCCACACAACAGAAATTTTGACCAAAAAAAAACAACCTCGAAATTAAATGATTCACAATATTCAATTCTGAATTTGTCTTAAAATTTAATAAAATCTTGACAAAAACTTGCCATGGAATCGATAAATTACATACTTCCAAATCTAAAAGTAAAAAGCCAGTAAAATGGGGAATATTTCATATATCAGAAAACAGTGATTTTTTTTTTTTTAAATAAAATGGCTAATAATAGCCTGTAAAAGTAAATTATTGTTAAAATAAAGCAACTAGCAAATCACTTGCAATTTACTTTAAGATACTTTTTAAAACATTTATCTAAATTATGTGCATATAAAACAAATTCTTTATTTCTTAAATCTTTCTTAATTCTTTTTTTTTTTACAAAAATTCAGAATTAAAAGCATTTCACAAATTTACTTGTAACTTATTTCCATAGTTCTGACAGGTCAAAATTTTAATATATGATTAATTACAAAACTGGTGCACCTAAATGCAATCTTAATTAAGTTTTTAATATTACTTGACAGTTAAAACAACAAAGAAAATGCTTTAAATGCACATTCCTTACAGAATACACAATCACATGCAAAGTTAAACATAACTGAAGTCATGTGCATTTTTGTTTAAACAAATAGTATATGTATACCTACATTAAGTAACCGGGTAGAAGTCATTGTATGGCACAACATTTTTTAAAATGAGCCACGCTGTGAGAAAACCAATATAGTGCATTTGCGACCAGCATGGATCCAGACCAGCCTGCGCATCCAGGCAGTCTGGTCAGGATCCATGCTGTTCGCATTTAAAGCCTATTGCAATTAGAGAAACTGTTAGCAAACAGCATGGATCCTGACCAAACTGCATGGATGAATTTTGTGGATTACAACTTTTAAACATAGAATGATTTTCTCATGGTGTGGCTCAAATGATGTCATTCACTCCAACTTGTAGTATACTGTGAAATTGTTCAAATTTGTGGGGAAAAAACAATTCTTAGTTTGGGCCAAAGTTGCTGTTCTGAACTGTGGAATATTTCTGTAATTTCAATTTAACTTAAGGAAGTTCTGTATGTTTGATAAACCAAATGTGAGAAAGTGATAGTGCAACTTTATATATCTGGATAACCGTAAATAAAGCCTGGACTCTGCATACGGAAATGAATTCATGGCAACCAACGGGAGAATGTATAACGGGGAGCAGTGGTCTAGCGGTTAAGGTTTCAGCCCCTCAACCCTGTTTTGAAGTTTTGAATTGAATCAAATTCTACATTATAGAAAAATAAAATATCATGCAGAACTACCTCAATAAACAGGATTTTTATTATTCACTGGTGTTAAATGTTGTTTATTGATATCCACAACATTGTCTGAAATAAGTACAAAATCAATAACGCAGATTTCACAGTATACATACCGGTATAAGCAGTTCCACTGGGAAATATCAGTTACATTTCAGTAAGTTACTTGGTCCCAAACATTCTTATAATACAAAGCACACACCTCACAAATAGAAGTATGCCATTTCAATGACAAAGTTTACTATACAACTTCCTATTTTAGTCTTTTACAAATATTAACACAAAACAATCATATGGAAACATGATGCATTTGCCAACAATTTATACACAAGTAAATGGAAAAGAATCATTACACAATAGTCATTTAATACTATCCTCAAATATTTATTTTTTGGGTCAAACAACACTAAGAGTCATATGGCGAGTTTCTAGCATTAACTAAACTATAGGGAAACTGTAAAAGTACTATAGGCCCTTCCCAAACAATAAGAACTATATGGCAAGTTTTCAACCTTAACAAAACTTAATGTAAACATTAGCACTTAAAAGAGTGCTAGGCCTCTCCAATTCCTAAGTGTGAATCTTGGCAGGCCCAGGAGTCTTCCAGACTTAAGAAAGTTAAGTAATCAATTTTGATAATTGATGTGAATTTCCTAAATGAGGAAAAGATCATTTATAATTCTAAACAAAATCTGCATTAAGTTACCCAGTAAGAAACCAACTTAACCTGAAGCCTGTTGGCGGCAAATGATTTTGCCTTTGCAACCAGTGCAGACCAAGATCAGCCTGCACATCGATGCAGTCTGACCATGGTCTGCACTGTTTGCTATTTAATCAGTAAATGTTCAGTGAACACATCTATAATAATAAGTGGTACGATCGAAATTGAATGATGGACAAGTCCATTTTAGAAATTTAGCAGGGTAAAGGTTAAGTTACAGATATTAACTCTAGAACATAAAGATTGTCCAGCATCATCTCCGGAACAATTAAGCTTAACCAGAAGTTAATAAGTTCAACTTAAGCTTCAATATAATGCGCCTTAACCCTTACCCTGCTAAATTTCTATAATGAACTGGTCTATCATTCACATTGGGCAGTACCACTTATTATTCAAAGGGATGTTCACTAAAAATTTACTGACTGAATAGTGAACAGTGCAGACCGTGATCAACCTGTACAGATCTGCAGGCTGATCTTGGTCTGCACTGGTCGCAAAGGCACATTTGCCGCCAACAGGCTAAATGTTAAAAATATGTGCATATTATTATCTATCAAAGCAGGTGAAATTTGACTTCCTGTAGATGCAGTCTTTATGTAAAACCATATAAATTTTGATCAATTTATGATATGTTAAAAATATATTTTTAATAAATCTAAAGGTAAAATCATGTCTGTCTCTACAAAGCTGTAAATATTTTGTATATAATGCTATAATGCTAATTAAATGAAAATTTCTGCCAGCAGAATTGAAATGACTCGGAACATGGCCAGCGAAATAGAAAATTTCCCCCAAAAATGTCGTTTTCAAGGGCAGATAACTCTTTTTCAATACCAGTGACCTATCACTTTTATTGCATATCTTTGTTTCTTAGATGATTGTCCTTCAATTTCAAAAGTTTGAAGAAATTTTATGATTTGGAAAAATTTCACCCATGTTATATACAGAGGCTCCAGTGTACGCCTTTAACTCACCCAGTTTGTCTGAAAGAAAATTTGTCCATTCTGGTAAGCTCTCATTATTCATAACATTTTATGAAAAAAAAAAAATTACAAAAAAACCTACACACACACATATAATAATGGTACAAGCAAGCAATTCATTTAGCAGTATTATTCAATAAGAACAATATTTTTTATCTTACTGAAAAATTCTAATAAAATATACATGTATAATTCAAATCTGAAATTTCCAAAAATGACAGCACAATGAGTGAAACGGCAAAAAATGTATCATTTAACAGTAAACTAAAAATAAAGCATTACTAAACCAAAACTATATACATGTAAAACAGGAGTTTTTTTAACATGTAACAATATAATCTAAAAAGCACTATAATATCTAATAATATTCAATATACATGTAAAGTCCACAATACAATTTATGTAACAATGCTGTTAAAATGATAACCATTCTGTTTTAACCTTTAGCCTGCTGGCGGCAAATAATTCTGCCTTTGCCAACAGTGCAGACCAAGGTCAGCCTGCATGGATGTCTGAACTGTTAGCTATTCAGTCAGTAAATGTTCAGTGAACACGTCTGTGAATAATAAGTGGTACGACTGAAACTGAATAATGGACCAGTCTGTTTCAGAAATTTAGCAGGGTAAAGGCTAAAACCTTACCAAAGAATGTACTCACAATATTTCAATAAACTCATTTCATTAATAACTAACTTATGTATCAATATATGAGCCGCGCCATGAGAAAACCAACTCAGTGTATTTGCGACCAGCATGGATCCAGACCAGCCTGCACATCTGTGCAGTCTGGTCTGGATCCATGCTGGTCGCAAAGCCACTATGTTGGTTTTCTAATGGAGCGGCTCATATATCTTTAGGTCAGTACATTTGAAAATGTCTGCAAATTCTTTTTTTTTCGCATGAAATTCATGAGACTTTGGCAGAAGAATGCTAAGAAATGAAAAATCAAAGAACTCTTGCCTTGCATTGGCACAATAATATGACGTGAAAACGCCATAACACAATGCTAAAACACAGTCATTATATTGCACTTTCGCTTTGTGTTTTCACATGGAAATATCACACTATCATCCTCTCGACATGAGCAAAATGAAGAAAGTATGATGCTAATATCGCTCTTTAGCATCATGTTTTTACATTGTACTATCGACTCTTAAATCGCGAGGTCATGTAACAGAAGTATGATAGTACAGTGTTTGCATAGCACTTTCACATCATTATATCGCCCTTAGGTAAATAGTGTGATAATGTACGTGAAAATGTCACGAAAGTGCCATATTGACATTACATATTTACATCATGTTTTTTGCATTTTCAGCGTCATATCATCATGCCATCGCATCTTATCGAATTGTTGCCCTAACCAATCTACAGGGTGAAAAAATGTAACAATGATGGCCCTTACAGAACACTGTAATTAAATGAGTTTCTTCCTGGGTTTAATTTCTGAAATCACTATTGAACACAGCAAAATGCCAGTCTCTTGAAACTTCATGGAGATCAGCAAAATGCCAGAAACTTCATGGAGATCAGCAAAACGCCAGTCTCTTGAAACTTCATGGAGATCAGCAAAACGCCAGTCTCTTGAAACTTCAAGGAGATCAGCAAAATGCCAGTCTCTTGAAACTTCCAGATCAGCAAAACGCCAGTCTCTTGAAACTTCAAGATCAGCAAAACGCCAGTCTCTTGAAACTTCAAGGAGATCAGCAAAATGCCAGTCTCTTGAAACCTCAAGGAGATCAGCAAAATGCTTGAGTTATTCAATCTTTCAAGCAAACCAAATGGAGAAAATATAAGGAAAGCCAACAGGGACCACATTCAATGTAGGAGTAAACCTTGCTTTGAGAACAGTGTTTCACTGTCATGAAAAAATCATTTTTCTGCCAAATGTAAAGTTTCATTATGGTATAATTGTACAAAGTTACAACAAGAGCACCGCCTTGCGGGTGCTGACGCTCATCTGATTTTTTTTGTATAATAGAAATATTGTCCTACCCATGATTTTCTAAGTCTAAAAAGGGCCATCACTCTTGCAAAAAGCAGGATAGAGTTATGTTTCTTGATGTACAGTGTCCACTTATGATGGTGAAAAACTGTTGCAAGTTTTAAAGCAATAGCTTTGATAGTTTATGAGAAAAGTTGACTTAAACATAATATTCAACCAAGAAAATGATTTTTCTAAGTCCAAAAGGGGCAATAATTATTGCAAAAAGCAGGATGGAGTTATGTTGCTTGCTGTACAGGGTCAGCTTATGATGGTGAACAAGAGTTGCAAGTTTTAAAGCAATAGCTTTGATAGTTTAAGAGAAAAAGTTGACTTAAACATAAAACTTAACCAAGAAATCTGATATTTTCTAAGTCCAAAAGGGGCCATAAATCTTGCAAAAAGGAGGATGGAGTTATGTTTCTTGCTGTACAGGGTCAGCTTATGATGGTGAACAAGTGTTGCAAGTTTTAAAGGAATAGCTTTGATAGTTTAAGAGAAAAAGTTGACCTAAACATAAAACTTAACCAAGAAATCTGATATTTTCTAAGTCCAAAAGGGGCCATAAATCTTGCAAAAAGCAGGATGGAGTTATGTTTCTTGCTGTACAGGGTCAGCTTATGATGGTGAACAAGTGTTGCAAGTTTTAAAGGAATAGCTTTGATAGTTTAGGATAAAAGCTGACCTAAACATAAAACTTAACCAAGAAAACTGATTTTCTAAGTCCAAAAGGGGCAATAATTCTTGCAAAAAGCAAGATGGAGTTATGTTTCTTGATGTACAGGGTCTGCTTATGATGGTGAACAAGTATTCCAAGTTTCAAAGCAAAAGCTTTGATAGTTTAGGAGAAAAGTTGACCTAAACATAAAACTTAACCAAGAAATCTGATATTTTCTAAGTACAAAAGGGGCCATAAATCTTGCAAAAAGCAAGATGGAGTTATGTTTCTTGCTATACAGGGTCAGCTTATGATGGTGAACAAGTATTCCAAGTTTCAAAGCAATAGCTTTGATAGTTTAGGAGAAAAGCTGACCTAAACATAAAACTTAACCAGGCAACGCCGACGCCGACGCCGACAACCGCTCAAGTGATGACAATAACTCATCATTTTTTTTCAAAAAATCAGATGAGCTAATAATCACACATGTAAATTGAGATAGAGATAATTTATACTGGCAAAACAGTTCTCAGATACACCAATATGGCCAAAATTCCACAAAATATACGGTCAGGAAAAACAAAACTTTTAATTAAATATTAAGTACATGTGTACCAAACTGGCCAAACAGGGTTTCAAATACACCAGACAAAAATGCAGATATTATAATCACACCATTTTTCATGTTTTATATAATTTGATAAGTCCACTATCATTATAGTAAAGACCCTCTTCTCCCATAACTTCCCAAACCTCAAAAAAAAATTGTTCTCTTTCAAGCCTGGAAACGAATTCAAGCAAATAATTGTCCCATCTTCATTTAATTTGCACTGTATTTTCCACTTTCTGAGCAAAATTCTGCATTCCCAGAAAAAAACAAAATCACAAGTTAGCATAAAAAGTCTGCGTCTTATTTAAAACCCTGTTCAACTGTTATCATCATTTAATTTATTATAACACAACAGAAAATGTTCAAGCTTCATGTAATCAAACTGGAGGTAAACAGGTTTTTAGTAAATAATGCATTCTGATACATCCCTGAGAACAAAACCAATTTTGTAAGTTCAGTACCAATGATATTTTCAAATTGCACATTTAAGTATATATAATTTTGTTACTGTAAAATGAGAAATTTTCACAATGGATTGTTTTGATTGAAGAAATGTTTTTTTCATGATATTCCCTAACTGCTCATAGTCGCGAAAAAAAAATCATTGCCGAAGTGGTGCTATTTATGTCAATAGCCCATGCTGGCCATGCAGTCTGATCAAGATCTGCATTGTTTGCCATTCAGTCAGTATCTGTTTGGTAAACACCCCTTTTTTACAGTTAATGGTTCTGTGGATATTGAAAGATGGACAAGTTCATTATAGAAATTCAAATTTAGCAAGGCAAGGTTTAAGTGAATTTTGAACCACATGAAAATGTCTGATTTCACAGTATCACTTAGTTGTAACATATCTTATCATTAGTAGTGAATCAACGTGAGAAATGTCAACACTGTACAGAACACGCCCCCTGAAGATGCTTGATAGGATAACAAGAAAAAAATCAGATGAAAAACTTTTTAAAAAATCGGACATAAAAGTCCAGAAAATATAAGCATGTTCTCTTTATGATGATGATGATGTGTTTGATTTGAGTTTGATAGAAACTGTCCGAGGCAGGTGAAGAACTGATGGACAGACAGTTCCGTCACCATACACTACGAGTCCTTGGTCTTTTACATTAGAGACAAGGTAAAAGACAAGTTTCAGTTTGGTGTATATTGTGTAAAATCAAATATACAGCTTAAAAGTTCCAGTTTTATTTTTTAGGAACAAGCATTTTTATAGAAATAGTATTTATAGCAGCTTTAAATTCTTCAAGTTATTCCTTTTACACAGTTCTAGTTACGACAGTTATTACAAACCTGATCAAAATATGTTCAATGAATCCATGTTAACAAAAAATTGAATGAATAAATTACTACAAATTTGCATATTATGATAAGCAATACATGAAAGAATTTTTAGATATTCACCGAGAAATGGTCTGAGGTTACAAAATAATGAGACCCAAATAACATTATTGGTCATTTCTGGTAGATTTCTACATGATAATAAGCTGATTTAAGACTGCAAACTATTTCCATACCAGACAAGATCTTAGTTAATTTCCCCATGTTCAGGGAGATCAGCCCATAATACAAGCCAGATTTGGTATCTTCTGTAAAATGTTTCAAGGAAGCCATATGTAAGATTGCAAATTAAAAAGAAGAAAATTTAAGAATACATTATCAACAACCTCACCAAAATTAACAATAATCCCGGTAGATAGTTACGATGAGATCTATAAATACCTCCAGAAAATGATGTAGTTCTAATCAAATGTTATTTGTGTAACACGATGAAGCAGATTGCTGACGGTGTATGACAGTAACCATGCAATAACTTTATCATACATTTTTCCAACACACTGTCACCGACATATATAGACTGTTACACAGCCCCAGATTTTGGCTATCAAAAACACTCCAAACAATACTTTCTTTAATCAACATTTTCAACTTTCATTACTAAGTATGATTTTTTTTTTGTTCGACTTGGGTTGAATTGTATTTTTCAACAATATTTTGGTTAAATAACCTGGTATAGCTAACAAAATCTATGTTCATAGAATCTGCACAAGAACTAACCTATTCTTGCTGTGATCAATAAATTTCTACTGGACACAGCGCAAATAAAATTACTTTAAATATCCGAATATTCAAGACAACTTGTCTTACGGAAAGCACAGTTTTGTACCCCACCAAAATTAATGAGCTAAAAGTGACCAAACCAGGGCATATTATTTCCCCATCAAATACACAAAACAAGATGTGTAACTCTAACAAAAAAGCTATATATGCATATAACAGTTTTCTCCCTTCCCAACTAAGTAAACAAACTATACAGGCTTTACAAGCATGAATTTCCTACAATTACTACAATAAATTTCAACAAAACAAAACATATGTTTCACATGTTTACATAATGCAAACAAAATTTATACATCTACCTTGTATACTGTATGTCCTTGAATTTTCTGAGTCTATAAATAGTCTAAATTTCCTTATTATTTCACAAGTATGAACACCTGCCATTCAATTTATAGTTTCCTTCGGAAACTGTTGTTCTATTATTAAATGAAGCCTTCTAAACAACAAACTTCATGACTTTGTATTGTATCTGTATATACATGAATTGTTTTTTTTTCATAAAATTCAAAGCTGAATTTCTATAAAACTGCAACATTGATATATAAATGTACATATAACGACATAGACATTCTCCTTGGCATTTATTGCAGTGTTTCCAAGATCTAAGAGTACAGTCAAACCATTGAACTATATCTCTAATACTGATTTAAAAAAATTAACAGCCCTGTAAACACATTGCTTTCTTCTTCAGGGCCTCCTCCATAGAAAAAGAAATTTAAAGTTTTAACCAGAATGGAAACAAGGGGCAATGAAATATAGAGACTTTCATGTCTAACTAATAAGACATATACCAGAAAAATCAAAGAATATAACCCATGCTGCATGCTTAGGTTTGGGCATAACAGGGTGTGTATACCAGCAAGTTGGAAAAAGAATAGTTCTTACTTCAAAGGAAAATTGAAATGTTTCTTCCACAAATGTACCAAAATTAAAAGCATATGTCTCCCCATACAGCTCATTTAAATGGAAATGTAAACTGATTTGAAATAAAAAATCGTTCAACAGGGAAATGCTGTCAGTATGTAAAACCAGCTTTGGTATCACAACTTCCTACGTCACGTTCTCTAACACTCATGTTTCGTAATTACTGCAAAATAGGTTGCTAACCATGATAAGGCTAAACGAAGCCAACAATCTACAGTAGACAATAAAATATACCAGTAAATGTGGAGTAAATATAACTGTAAAGGTCTAATGTTTCTATTTCATACCACAGATGTAACTGTTAAAATGACATGTGAGCCATGCCATGAGAAAACCAACATAGTGGCTTTGCGACCAGTATGGATCTAGACCAGCCTGCGCATCTGCGCAGTCTGGTCAGGATCCATGCTGTTCGCTTTTAAAGTTTACTGCAATTAGAGAAACCGTTAGCGAACAGCATGGATCCGCACAGTCTGGTCAGGATCCATGCTGGTCGTAAAGCCACTCTGTTGGTTTTTTCATGGCGCGGCTCATGTATTCTATACTATGAATCACTTAAAACAAGAAATTAAATTTCTTTGAGAAAAAAAAGAAAAAACTTTCCTATCTGATCTGTAAAAGTGATATTTCTGTACAGGTTTAGTTCATGGCCTTGGCATTCATCGAAGGCGGGAAGTGCTCATCAAATAGTCACACCGTTCTTTTACCTCTGGCATTATCCAACATCGTTGTTTTTTTATCCATGATGTCCAAATAAAACTTAACAATTCAATTTGCAGCTTTTTGGACATATTTTTTGCAAATCATGTTCCTGCTCACCAAATATACGCTTTTTCCTTTTAATTCTTGCTTTTTCCAACATTTATTTTATGCTTCTCAATAAGTCGATAAATTAAAACAAAACTGTTCTGTTATTTTCACCTCTATTAAACGTAATTTTTTCAATGATTCTTGATCTGATGTCCAACACCTTCTTCTGTGGCTTGTTCTTTTGATTACAGTAAGAAACACCCGTATAGATATTTTCTTAGACATCACAGTAACAGCAGAATTTTCATAGCAAAAATACTGATGCTAACTTGTGACTGATTTTTCCTGATAATTTCCCTGATCAAATTCTAAGTATTCAAAAAAATCATTTTCTGACGTTCATTTTTCTAAAATGTTTACCCGAATGTGGAGTAGCGATTCATGATGACGGTGCAGTTTCTGTAGAATAAACAGGAAAGTCATTTTTCGGAATATCGTATATCTCTGAGAACAGCGGAGGTATTTTGCATCGGTGCCAGTGTGATCTGTAGTACTGTAAAAGTTCGTTATGATGCGAACCAAGGGTACGTAACTCTGATAATTTTACGAGCGCAGTGCCGAACAAGTTTTCTTCTGTAGAGTGGTTCCGCTTTAACTGCAATTTTAATGCCTCGATCAGTTTCTCCCAGAGATTTTCAACAGCTTTCATGTCTCGTATACCATGACGATCTGAAAATAGTAAACAATGAATTTCTCAGTCTACAGTTAGGAGATTAGCCTTAAAGATATAATTAAACCATTGGCCAATTCTAATATTGTAAATTAAATTTTGAACTTAGCAATTCAGACACAGGAAATACGAGACTTAATAGCTTTGGCATTTTACTTACTTACGGTATGTACATTTTGTTGCAGAACAATCAACAAGAACAGTTTTGCCCCTTAGATGGCCCCAGGTAATTGGGTAAGAAATCTTTAGAATGAAGTAAACAATTTATCCTTTTTCTGTCTTCACCATAAACAATAGGAGTCATCCAATACATTTTTTTTCCCAACATAAGTCATAATTTCTTATATCTTATATACATATTACTTCCTTAACCCTTAGCCTGCTGGCGGCAAGTGATTCTGCCTATGCGACCACTGCAGATCAAGATCAGCCTGCACATCCGTGCAGTCTGATCATGGTCTGCACTGTTCCCTATTCAGTCAGTAAATTTTCAGTGAACACCCCTCCGAATATTAAATGGTATTGCCCAAATTGAATGATGGACCAGTCCATTTTAGAAATTTAGCAGGGTAAGGGCTAATAAGCTTTAAAGGTCTCATAAAATATTATTTTACTCTTTAACAAAATCCCATATATCTACAGTATGATTCTTCTACTTTAACAGGAGCTGTCCGTAAGACAGCGCGCTCGACTTTTCTCAGTGCTTGACTCTGAATTAGAGCTTTGCCAGTAAAAAAATTCCAAGTTAAAAAGGGGCATAACTCTGTCAAAATTATAATCAGAGTTATGGGAATTGTGTCTCCTGGTGTAGACTTTGATAGTAAATAACTATTTAGAGTTTCAAGTCAAAAGCTTTAATAGTAACAAAAATATTTGACTTTTAACAAAAAATTCTAAGTTAAAAAGGGCCATAATTCTGTCAAAATTCAAATCAGAGTTATGGGGATTGTGTCTCCTGGTGTAGACTGTGATGGTAAATAAGTATTTTAAGTTTCAAGTCAAAAGCTTTGATAGTATTAAACAGAGATATTTGACTTTATCGAAATCTTTAACCAAAAATACTAAGTTAACAAGGAGCTGCGTTCAATAAACGCTTGATGCCCCCGGTGGCATACTTGTCGATACAAAGCAACCTAAGTCCAAAACGAGGTCAAGGTCGAAGTGAGGTCAGGTGATGTTTGAAGATGAGGAATGGTCACAGGTTACATCTGCATTAATATCAAGTCATTTTAGTAAGGGGTATTGATGCTAGACGAAACGGTCCCATTTGGTTAACCAAGAGATGGCCCATATAAAGCAACCTAAGTCCAAAATGAGGTCAAGTTCAAGGTCAAACTGAGGTCAGGTGATGTTTGAAGATGTGGAATGGTCACAGGTTACATCTGCATTAGTATCAAGTCATTCTAGTAAGGGGTATTGATGCTAGAGGAAACGGTCCCATTTGGTTAACCAAGAGATGGCCCATATAAAGCAACCTAAGTCCAAAATGAGGTCAAGGTCAAGGTCAAACGGAGGTCAGGAGATGTCTGAAGATGAGGAATGGTCACAGGTTACATCTGCATTAGTATCAAGTCATTCTAGTAAGGGGTATTGATGCTAGACGAAACGGTCCCATTTGGTTAACCAAGAGATGGCCCACATAAAGCAACCTAAGTCCAAAATGAGGTCAAGGTCAAGGTCAAACTGAGGTCAGGTGATGTCTGAAGATGAGGAATGGTCACAGGTTACATCTGCATTAGTATCAAGTCGTTCTATTAAGGGGTACTGATGCTAGACGAAACGGTCCCATTTGGTTAACCTCGTACGGACGGACAGGACGATCACTATATGCCTCCCGCATCAGTAGATGCCGGGGGCATAAAAAGGGGCATAATTCTGTCAAAATTATAATCAGAGTTATGGGAAAAGCTTTAATAGTAACAGAGATATTTGACTTTATCAAATTTTTTTTAAAAAAATTCTAAGTTAAAAAGGGGCATAATTCTGTCAATATTCAAATTAAAGTTATGGGGATTGTTTCTCCTGGTGTAGACTTTAATGGTAAATAAATATTTTAAGTTTCAAGTCAATAGCTTTGATAGTAACAGAGATATTTGACTTTATCAAAAACTTTAAACAAATTTTCTAAGTTAAAAAGGGGCATAATTCTGTCAATATTCAAATCAGAGTTATGGGGATTGTTTCTCCTGGTGTAGACTTTGATGGTAAATAACTATTTTAAATTTCAAGTCAATAGCTTTGATTGTAACAGAGATATTTGACTTTATTAAAAACTTTAACCAACGGCAACGCCGACGCCGGGGCGAGTGCAATAGCTCTACTTTTTCTTCGAAAAGTCGAGCTAAAAACTAAAAGTATTTGTCTGATGGAAATATTCAGTTCAGGCAAAAATTAAAGCCCCAGACATGTCCTATCATTCTCTTGGTATAAATTGCTTGTTTACATGGAGACTGTCACAAATCAAAGCTGTTCAATCAATACAAGGCTTTTAGGGAAATTTCTAAGAGTTATGATATTTTTATATGAGCCGCCCCATGAGAAAACCAACATAATGGCTTTGCGACCAGCATGGATCCAGACCAGCCTGGGCATCTGTGCAGTCTGGTCAGGATCCATGCTGTTCGCTTTCAAAGACTATTGTAATAGAGAAACCATTAGCGAACAGCATGGATCCTGACCAGACTGCGCGGATGTGCAGGCTGGTCTGGATCCATGCTGGTCGCAAAGCTACTATGTTGATTTTCTCATGGCACGGCTCATATTTTTATATAATCAGCTTCTCTGATATTTCTGTTATCCTGGCATAACGCTGAATTCTAACCAGAGTAATGATTTTTCTAGTATGCGAATCACATCTCATTTATAGCTACAACCAAAATAAGAGTGCACTTTAATTTCAGGAATCTTCCTTAGATATTACAGGCCATGGGTGTAAACAACCAAGTGCCTTATTTTCAGAATGTTAATAATTTTAGGTGAACGAGCATGGATTCAAACTCACATCCCCAGGTTTGAAAGGTTTGATGATCACCTTAACCCTGCTAAATTTCTAAAATGGACTGGTCCATCATTCAATTTTGGGCAGTACTACTTGTTCAAAGGGGTATTCACTGACTGAACAGCAAACGGAAGTGCAGGCTGACTAGGTCTAGTGGCATGTCTAATAATTAATGAAGCCCAGCAATAACGGCCAAAATTGAAGTAACAGTAGAGAAAAAGTATATCTGTATTATGTTAGAATTACAATTAAAAGAACACAGTCATTGCTAATTATTGTGTACAAGAATTATCCAGTTTTGAGACCCAACTCTGCTGAAAAACAGCAAATCTCCAATTTTTAGGACTCTGAACTTACAGCATGTACCGGTATATGCAATGGCCATAAGATCAGATTGTCAGATAAAACAAGAGCTCACCTTTTTATTTTGTGCTCAGGAAAGCTAGAAATGCCTTGGGGGAAGTTTGTTCTTTAATAGACTTAATTAAACATAAACTTAACAGACTTCATTAAACATAAACAGACAGGAAATCTAACATTTGCCATTCATAATTAAGTGCAACACTGATTCAAATGTATGTTAATGCATTCATTTACATTTAACTTTCAAATTTCATGAAGCTATTTGCTTTAATTTGCAACACCTTCTAGCATAAAATCTGCATTGACGTTGTACACACTATACATACCATACACCCTCAAATAAAGGCCCCTCCCCAATAAATATTCCCACTGTTTTATTTCCTCATAAGAATATAAATGTTAAACCATGTATTTGATACTGTTAGTCCAAAAATAAACGACCACTTCTAACTGACAACAGCTATGCTTAATTGGGCATAAAATGCCTGTTCACCAGCAGAATGGGTCAGGCCATTTATAAACAAAAATTGACGTATGGGGAATTCTTAAAATTTCATAATGTTCTTAAAAATATGACCAAAAAAAAGATAGAGCACCTATCTAAATACAGAATATGCACAATAATGCTCATAACAACAAGGAGCTACGTTCAATTAACGCTTGATGCCCCCGGTGACATCCTTGTCGATACAAAGCAACCTAAGTCCAAAACGAGGTCAAGGTGATGTTTGAAGATGAGGAATGGTCACAGGTTACATCTGCATTAGTATCAAGTCATTCTAGTAAGGGGTATTGATGCTAGACGAAACGGTCCCATTTGGTTAACCTCGTAAGGATGGATTAACGGGCGGACAGACGGACAGGCCAATCACTATATGCCTCCCGCATCAGTAGATGCTGGGGGCATAAAAACTGAAGCAGCAAATTATGAACAAAGCCACTATAACAAGAGCTATTGGAGGAGACAGCATACTGTTTCGATCTCATCTGATTTTGTGTTTTATGGCGTACCAATACAACTAGATGCTTGAGAGTAAAATCAGGCATATCTGATTAAACTTGAGCTATCTCTGGAGTGAGTAATACCCCCAATGTGGGCAATGATGTCTGACAAGTTTGAGTCAAATCCATCTTGTAATTAGAACGATAGAGTAAAAGTGTATCAAAACATTCATCCTGTACGAGTGCAGATGCAGAATGAATTGACCAAACGGACAGAGGGAGACAAAGTTTGGTTCTTTAACATGTCAAGTGTACTGTGCCAATACATGTGCAGCCTTCTTTCGTAGAAGTTAATCAAGAGCATCTCAGAAATTTCTAGTGCTTTGACTTGTGCCCTTCACCTCTGGATTGACAATCGAGACTGTTATAACCTCTAGACCGCCTGACTTCGAAAATGTACCTATTTTTCAAGGGTTATTTGCAGCTTGCAAGTAACCCTGGTAGCATTTGCATGATTTTACTTTCAAAAGGAATTTTTTGGAAGAATGCATCCTAAATTTCTAGTAAACACCAGTCGTTGCAAGCCGCCCTACTCATATTTATGATGAGGGACAAAATATCACCAACCAAGCTTTATTTCTTTTCATTTTTCACACAATGCACTAAATTTTTGAATATGTTATTGAAATATATAATCTGAATTTGAATTAAAACCATTTTTTTTTTTTTTTTTTTTTATTTATTTAACGTCGCACCGACACATGATAGGTCATATGGCAACTTACCAGCTTTAAATGGTGGAGGAAGACCCCAGCTGCCCCTCCGTGCATTATTTCATCATGACCGGGCACCTGGGTAGAACCACCGACCTTCCGTAAGCCAGCTGGATGGCTTTCTCACATGAAGAATTCAACGCCCCGAGTGAGACTCGAACCCACATCAATGAGGGGCAAATGATTTGAAGTCAGCGACCTTAACCAATCGGCCACGGAGGGCCCCCCCACCCAATACTTCTGTTAAAGAAATAATGCTAAGGATTTTGTTAAGATGCATACAGGGACCTTTGTCTTCTTGGGATTTTTTGTCCAATTCCCCATACATACCTGGTGTAGCTAGAATCACTGCTGTCAACAGACCAATCTCTGTATCATTGAGGTTCAGACCATTTATGTTGCCGGCTACATCAAACATTGCATTCACAAATTCAGCCTGCAATAAAACAAACAGTAAACATACTGAGTAAAAATAATAATAATCGAGCCATGCCATGAGAAAACCAACATAGTGCATTTGCGACCAGCATGGATCCGGACCAGCCTGCCTATCCGCACAGTCTGGTCAGGATCCATACTGTTCGCTAACAGTTTCTCTAATTGCAATAGAGTTTGAAAGCGAACAGCAAGGATCCGGACCAGACTGCAAGGATGCGCAGGCTGGTCTGGACCCATGCTGGTCGCAAAGCCACTATGTTGGTATTCTCATGGTGCGGCTGATATAGTCTGGAGCATGATTTATACCAGTCTGGGTTTTTTTTTTGCTACCACACCATCTCAATATCATTTTAACACTACATTTTTCATAATTAATAAAGATGGAAATGTATACTTTGGTCTTAATACAACAGCTGTCTAGACTGTCAAGTCAATAAACTTTCTTACAGATCTCAATGCCATGTACTATAGATCTCCATTGCCATGTATTATATTATAGATATAAATGTCTAAATGTATTATTTGTTAAGTTAACATCACTTTTCAGGAAGCAAAAGCTTAAAATAACCTGAAGTAGTTTTTATAGATCACCAGGGACTATATAAAGCTTTCATATTATTTCTTGGCAAAGGTCCCTCTTTTTTATATGAACAAGGCCCTGTAATACAGATATTATCTCTAAGATACAAAAAGAGATGACACTAGTAAGTGACAAGTGCCTCTGAAAATGAGTGCACTTTCCTGTACGTTAGCAGTTAGGATCCTTGTTTGTGATATTGACCACTCAGATAAAGTCCTAGCTTATGTGGGCGATACAATTTTTCTGGCTTAAGTCTTTTTGGGTTGTAAAATACCATTGCAATCTCTTCAACTGACTGAGATAGAGCTGAGACTACAGTGCTCCCTCTCTACTGTGGCCCTCTGAACAACAATTCCCTCCTTTCAACAACACTTGCTACAGACTCCAAAATATGCCAATTGTTCTTAATTTTACCTCTCTACAACAACTCCCTCTGAACAACAACCAAATTTTCCGTCTCCCAAAGGGTGTTGTTGTAGAGAGGGAGCACTGAAATAACATACCAAAGGAAAATTGCAGTTTTTAACATACTCCTATATTCCTTCTGTAAAAAAACAAAACAAAAGCTCTCTGGACAACTACTATGAAGCCTGATAATGAAATACAGTCAACATTGTATTAAGAGACCACCCATGGGACTGCTAAGAAGTGGTCTCTTAATGGAATGGTCTCTTAATGAATTTCAGTCAGATGAAAAGGAAAGTTATAACTGTTAATGTAACTGGTTTTATTATGAACATACATGTATGGTTTCAAAATCTGTTTTAACATCGTGAATACTTTTCCAAGTCCAAAAACCGTGAAAATTATGGCTAGATTGTTTGTCAGTTTGACTGATACAAAGGTTAATTGCATTCAGTCACGTGCAAAACGTATCCGCTAATTACACAGATGAAGAAATTCCCAGTAGAATTTTGGTACCCGGTCGCTTAATAGATACTTTTGTCGAATATTTTGACTGTTGGGACTACATTAATGTGGTCGCTAGTCGTTTAATATAAAAGTCGTTTAATGGAATGAATTTATATACTGAAAACGTTCGGGAGCAATTTTGACTGGTCGTTTAATACAACAAGAGCTGTCCATAAGACAGCCAAGCTCGACTATTGGAAATATTGTCCTAGAAGCAGGAAAATATTACCCAAAAAGGTTAAATATCAAAAGAGTTTTAAGTTCAAAAGGGGGAATAATTTGACCAAAATGCATATCAGTTATGGGACATGCTGCTATCAACTAGTTTTATAACCCCGAAGGCACATGTGAAGTTTCAATTCAATATCTGCATTAGTTTTGGAGATAGAAACTTGCATGTAAAACTTTAACCAAAGATTTCTAAGTCCAAAAGGGGGCATAATTTGCCCAAAATACATGCCAGAGTTATGGGACTTGATCCAGTGAGGTTAGTAATTCATCTAGAAAAGGAAAAAATAAGTTTCAAATCTATATGCCTTTTAGTAATAGCTGCATGTACTTGCATGCAAAATTTTAACCAGAATTTGCTAAGTCCAAAAGGGGGCATAATTTGGCCAAAATGAAGGTCAGAGTTATGGGACTTGCTGCTATCAACTAGTTTTATAACCCCGAAAATGTGAAGTTTCAAATCAATATCTGCATTAGTTTTGGAGATAATAACTTGCATGTAAAACTTTAACCAAAATTTTCTAAGTATAAAAGGGGGCATAATTTGCTCAAAAAACATGTCAGAGTTATGGGACTTGGCCCAGTGAGGTTGGTAATTGATCTAAAAAAAGGAAAAATAAGTTTCAAATCTATATGCCTTTTAGAAATAGCCGTATGTACTTGCACGCAAAACTTTAACCAGAATTTTCTAAGTCCAAAAGGGGGCATAATTTGGCCAAAATGAAAGTCAGAGTTATGGGACTTGCTGCTATCAACTAGTTTTATAACCCCGAAGACACATGTGAAGTTTCAAATCAATATCTGCATTAGTTTTGGAGATAGTTACTTGCATGTAAAACTTTAACCAAAATTTTCTAAGTCCAAAAGGGGGCATAATTTGCTCAAAATACATGTCAGAGTTATGGGACTTGACCCAGAGAGGCTGGTAATTGACCTAGAAAAAGAAAAAATAAGTTTCAAAGCTATATGCCTTTAATTGATGGCTGTATGTACTTGCATGCAAAAACTTAACCAAGGTGTGACGCCGACACCGACGCCAGGGTGAGTAGAATAGCTAGACTATTCTTCGAATAGTTGAGCTAAAAATCGCTTAATAGAGGTGGTAGCAAGTACGATGTCGACTGTAGGGCATATTTGAAGAAACTTGAGCTATCACTTGTAATGCACCATGTTTCACAGGATGCTGCTTACGATGTGCTGAAAAACCATTTCGAGTTAGAGATAAAGTGAAACTGCATCAAAACATACTGAAATTCTAGGCAAAAATGAGGCATAATTGTTAAAGTTATGGCCCCTGTGTCATATGATGTGGGGTAATATGAGAAACAAGTCTGAATCTTAAGTCTGAATCAGATCCATTAAGTAATAACAGAGATAATATTAAAATGCACCAAAACTTCAACTATGCTGTAGACATCGACACTGATGCCCGGTCAAGTAGGATTGCTTTTTATATACAACTGTATCTCAGTATCTTAAAGTCCAAGGGACCACACGTTTTACTTTCAGATAACTGAAATTCAACTTAAAATGGTATTTTTTTTGCATGTGTTTTTGGGACAGGACTTGAAAATATTGAGACAGCCTAAACTTTGAGATATTGAGTTTTAACTGTACTTTGTACAGATGAGCTAAAAAACATCTATAAAATCATCTTGCACTTTATGACCGAACTATCGTCTGCATTGTAAAGTAAGTCAAAAAAAATAAATACAGAAGACAGTAATATAAGACATTTTACAAATAACACTCCACTCCGTGAAGAGTAACTGATGCATACTTTTTTATAGTTCACAAGAAATTCTCATCTCTAAGAAACCAATTACAGCAGACGGTAATTTTTTCCCTGCCAATTCCAGACATTCCTCATAAAGATGATAAAGTACAACAAATAAATCAATCTCCTCTCCAGCTAATACTAAAGTACAAATAAAGACTCCTTTCCATTACAACAGAATGACAGTTCAAGCAAACCAGTATTTTCTTTGCTGGGTTTAATCCTTACCCTGCTAAATTTCTAAAATGAACTTGTCTATCTTTCAATTTGGACTGTCCATTAACTGTTAAAAGGGGTGCTTACCAAAGAGAACAGACTGAATGGTGACCTGTGCAGATCATGATCAGACTGTACAGACGTGCAGGCTTATCATGATCTACACTGGTCGCAGTCAGAATCAATCGTGTCCAGCATGATAAGGATTAACGTGATACCAACACAATTATGTCATATGGCAACTTTCCCGATTTTGATCCCAGGTGATCCATTGATGCTATACTGCCATGCAGAGGACTAATGCTTTTGACCTACTGATCTAAAAATAAATATGATTCATATACTGACCAATAGCACGTATCTATTTCATTTATGTAGGCCAAAGTTTCCTGTTCACTGTTAGTGTTCAGAAGTGCTGACAGAGAGACATAAACAATTTAACAAAGCAATGAAAGGAGTGCCTAACAAGGTCTGTCACTATTAGTGACAAATGTCCGAAAAGCATGTCCAAGAATGCTAAATAATGACTGCATGAAGAAAACCAATATGTCAAATTGTGACCCTGACCTTGACACAAGAGATCCCAGTCATTAACGACACACACTTGGGATTAGATGAACATTTGTGCAAACTTATTTCAAAATCCCTCTATGTGCCAAAAAGATATGGGCCAGGCGTGAGAAAAAAATCACTCATCATTTTGTGACCTTCACCTATGGTTAACTTTTGTGTCAAATTATTTTCAAATCACCCTATGAATGTTGAAGTTACAGCCATGACAAGTATTTACACGGACACACGCACACATACACACGGACGGACAGTGCGATTTTAATTTGCCCACCTTCGAGGGCATAAAAACAAGGCAGTCTGAAAAACAGCTAAATCCCTTGTCACTGTTATGGATAGTGAATGGGTAAACCCTTGACCTGTGACCTTCAACTGACATGGCTGACTCATGAATTCAGCACATCGTCTTGATGAGGTGAAAATTTGACCCAAGTCTCATGAAAATCCTTTAAGGGGTTTAGGAGATACAAAGCTCAAACCTTTGACCTTGAGTTGACATAGCTGAATCATGAGTTCTTGATGAGGTGATCATTTGACCGAAGTTTGATGAAAATCCTTCAAGGGGTTTAGGAAATACTGAGTGGACACAAAATGGAAGGCTCAAACCTTTGATCGTATGTTGTGACCTTGACCTTGAGCCGGCATGGCTGACTTATGAGTTCTGCAAATTGTCTTGATGAGGTTATCATTTGGCCCAGGTTTCACATCAATCCTTCAAGGGGATTATGAGATACAGAGCGGACACAAAATGGAAGGCTCAAACTCTTGACACAGAGTTGTGACC
The DNA here is from genome assembly GCF_021730395.1 of Mercenaria mercenaria. Taxonomy (NCBI): domain Eukaryota; kingdom Metazoa; phylum Mollusca; class Bivalvia; order Venerida; family Veneridae; genus Mercenaria; species Mercenaria mercenaria. The sequence goes on along the minus strand of NC_069377.1, from coordinate 6,720,743 downwards.
TTGACCTTGAGCAAACATGGCTGACTTATGAGTTCTGCACATCATCTTGATAAGGTGATCATTTGACCCAAGTTTCATGAAAATCCTTCAAGGGGTTAAGGAAATACAGAGTGGACACAAAATGGAAGGCTAAAACCTTTGACCCTAAGTTGTGACCTTGACCTTGAGCCAGCAGGGCTGAATCGTAAGTTCTGCGCATCATCTTGATGAGGTGATCATTTGACCGAAGTTTTATAAAATTCCTTGAAGGGGTTTGCGAGATACAGAGCGGACACGAAACAGAAGGCTAAAACCTTTGACCGAGAGTTGTGACCTTGACCTTCAGCCAACATGGCTGACTCATAAGTTCTGCATATTGCCTTGATGTGGTGATCATGTGACCCAAGTTTCATGAATATCCTTCAAGGGGTTTAGGAGATACAGGGTGGACAAGAAAGTGTTACGAACAGACGGAAGGACGGTGACCATTCCTATAACCCCCCACCACTTGTGGTGGAGGATTAACAAAGAATACAAAAAATGTATATCTACCGTATATACAACAGAAAGTTCTTCTTTTTGTATCATACTCCCATCTTCAAACGTAAGAACATTGTCTTCGGGCGAGAACATACGTGCCATACGAGTAATCCACATTTCAAAGAAGCTCATCTTGATCAATATCAGCTGATCATCTTGCGACAGTTCTAAAATACCTGGAAAATGGATATGTGTAGACATATTAATACCGGAGACCAGACTGGTTCAGGTAATTTTCAGCTGATGCTTATTTCTATAAATAGTAGTTTTCTACCTATCGTATTTATAGAATTTAAAGAAGTAATTCTGAGAAATATCTAAATAAGTGAAAATATCGGTGAGAAACCGATTATTATTGCTCAATTTCTCCAATTTCAAAATCTTCTATGCTCTTATGTCCTCAGTTTGTCACACAAGCCAATGCTATAAACAATCATTTTTAAAGGACTTTTTTTACCAGAAAAGTAAAAATACTTCAAAGTCACATTCGATTTTTGTTTGTTTTAGGTTTAATGCTGTTATTTTCAACAGTATTTCAGTTATGTAACAGCATGCAGTTAACCTAACCGGTGTTCCTGGATTCTTTACCAGTACAAACCTGTACTCCAAAAATAACTGCCAACTTCCCCACATGAATGAATCAGAGGTGGAGGACGAATGATTTCAGGCATCACATTTAATCTTGTCCTGTTACCTTATCCACCATTAACAAACATCAAATGAATGACTACCTACATAAAATACAGCTAAATCATTAATAACTGTGGAGGACAAAATTTCGTAGATTTTGTGACTCTGCCAATCCCAAAATCGAATCCAAACCAACAAAAGTTCCCATTCATCTTTCATTATCCATGAATACATTTCCTTGCTTAATAGCCACTTTGGCCCAAACTTTAACCGTTAGCCTGCTGGCAGCAAGTTTGTTTGTTTGTTTGTTTTGGGTTTAACGCCGTTTTTCAACAGTATTTCAGTCATGTAACGGCGGGCAGTTAACATAACCAGTGTTCCTGGATTCTGTACCAGTACAAACCTGTTCTCCGCAAGTAACTGCCAACTTCCCCACATGAATTATCAGAGGTAGAGGACGAATGATTTCAGACACAATGTCTTTTATCACGGAGAACATACGCCCCGCCCGGGGATCGAACTCGTGACCCCGCGTTCCGTAGACCAACGCTCTCCCTACTGAGTTGGCGGCAAGTGATTCTGCCTTTGCGACCAGTGCAGACTAAGATCAGTCTGCATGCACTGGTCCCTGTTTAGTCAGTAAATTTTCAGTGAACACCCCTTTGAATGGCCCAGTGGTTTGGCCCAAACTTAATGATGGACCAGTCCATTTTAGAACTTTAACAGGCTAAGGGTTAAAATTTCAAGCCAATGAAACTGATTTCACATAAAATAAATTGAATTAATTTTACATTTAGATTCAGGTCTTGCTAGAATTATTTACCTGGTATACGTTTCACAAATTCCACCATACTTTGTATTGCCGGAGTTGTAAGGTTGGCGTAGCATTGCCACATCAATAATCGTTGTGTCTCTAACTCCTCGTCCGAGAACTGTACTAAAGTGTCTGGAATCTCTATCTTGGTCATCTAAAATACAATTCTTGAAATATTATCCGCTGAACATTTCATTTTGGTGAATTTTACATCACAACAACATATTTATAGGTCACATGGTGCCTTTCCAGCTTTTGACAGAGGGAGGAAGATCCAGGGTGCCCCTCCAGGCATTATTTCGTCACAGGCGGGCACCAGGGTAGAACCATATTAGCCAACTGGATGGCATCCTCTCCTGAAGAATTCTATGCTCGAAGAGTGATGATGTTGAATAACTATTTTAAGTTTGAATCAAACCATTTAGTAAAAACTAAGATAGAGTGGAAGTGCATCAAAATTTTAACCTGAAGTTCTAAGTAAAAGGGGGCATAATTCATGAAATATTGGTGCAAGAGTTATAGCCCTTGTGTCATATGAAGTGGGTGATGATGTTGAATAACTACTTTACTAGTTAGAGTCTGAATCAAATCCATTTAGTAATAACTGAGACAAGAGTGAAAGTGCATGAAAACTTTAACATGAAATTCTAAGCAAAAGGGGGGCATAATTCATGAAATATTGGTACCAGAGTTATAGGCCTTGTGTCATATGATGTGGGTGATAAGGTGGAACAATATTTCCAGTTTAAATCAAATACATTTAGTAATAACTGAGATAGAGTGAAAGTGCATCAAAACTTTAACCTGAAATTCTAAGTAAAAAGGGGGCATAATTCATGAAATATTGGTATCAGAGTTATGGGCCATGTGGCATTATGATGTGGGTGATAAGGTGGAACAATATTTTAAGTTTAAATCAAATACCTTTAGTAATAACTGAGATAGAGTGAAAGTGGATCAAAACTTTAACCTGAAATTTTAAGTAAAAAGGGGGCATAATTCGTGAAATATTGGTATCAGAGTTATGGGCCATGTGGCATATGATGTGGGTGATAAGGTGAAACAACTATTTTAAGTTTAAATCAACTCCATTTAGTAATAACTGAGATAGAGTGAAAATGCATCAAAACTGTAACCTAAATTCTAAGTAAAAAGGGGGCATAATTCAAGAAATATCAGTGTGAGCATTATGACCCTTGTGCCATATCATGTGGGTGATGGTAAGGAATAACTATTCTAAGTTTGAAACAAAGTAATCAAGTAATTACAGAGATAAAGTGAAAAAGCATCAGAACTTTAACCAAAGTGCGGACGCAGAAGAACGCTGATGTCTGCGCCGGTGGTCGAGTAGGATAGCTCTCCATACTTCCTATAGTCGAGCTAAAAAGTAGTCTCTGACTAAACTCGCAAACACACAGATGTCGGGAAGTTTGAAGCTGGTCTTTATAGTACTTAAGTTTTAATATTTAAATGGCCACAAGATTGATGGCATCATAATTATTAATGATGCAAAATACAAACTGGCAATTTATCAAATTAAATACAATGACAAGAAAACTACTAGCAAAATTAATGTCCTCTTTATGATGGATGAAAACTTTCATAAAAGTAAAAAACAAGAGGGCCATGAAGGCCCTGTATCGCTCACCTGACCTATTGACCTAAAGATCATCAAGATCAACATTCTGACCAAGTTTCATTAAGATATGGTCATAAATGTAGCCTCTAAAGTGTTAACTAGCTTTTCCTCTGATTTGACATGGTGACCTAGTTTTTGCCCCCACATGATTCAAACCTGACCTAAAGATCATCAAGATTAACATTCTGATTAAGTTTCATGAAGATACAGTCATAAATGTGGCCTCTAGAGTGTTAACAAGCTTTTCCTTTGACCTGACCTAGTGACCTAGTTTTCAAACCAACCTGACCCAGATTTAGACTTGACCTATAGATCATCAAGATTAACATTCTGACCAAGTTTCATTAAGATATGGTCATAAATGTGGCCACTACAGTGTTAACAAGCTTTTCCTTTGATTTGACCTAGTGACCTAGTTTTTGACCCCAGATGACCCAATATCAATCTCGTCCAAGATTTTATTGAGGGTAACATTCTGACCAAGTTTCATTAAGATTGGGCCAAAATTGTGACCTCTAGAGTGTTAACAAGCTTTTCCTTTGATTTAACTTGGTGACCTAGTTTTTGACCCCACCTGACCCAGATTCGAATCTGACCTATGGATCATCAAGATTAACATTCTGACCAAGTTTCATTAAGATATGGTCATAAATATGGCCTCTAGAGTGTTAACTAGCTTTTCCTTTGATTTAACCTAGTGACCTAGTTTTTAATCACAGATGACCCAGATTCAAAACGGACCTTGAGATCATCAAGATTAACATTCTGACAAAGTTTCATGAAGACATAGTCATAAATGTGACCTCTACAATGTTAATAAGTTTTTCCTTTGATTTGACCTGGTGACCTAGCTTTTGACCCCAGATGACCCAATATCGAACTCGTCCAAGATTTTATTTAGGATAACATTCTGGCCAAGTTTCATTAAGATTGGGCCAAAACTGTGACCTCTAGAGTGTTAACAAGCTTTTCCTTTGATCTGACCTGATGACCTAGTGTTTGATCCCAGATGACCCAATATAGAACTCGTCCAAGATTTTATTTAGGATAACATTCTGGCCAAGTTTCATTAAGATTTGGCCAAATTTGTGACCTCTAGAGTGTTAACAAGCTTTTCCTTTGATCTGACCTGATGACCTAGTTTTTGACCCCAGATGACCCAATATCGAACTCGTCCAAGATTTTACTGAGGGTAATATTCTGACAAAGTTTCATTAAGATTGGCCAAAACTGTGACCTCTAGAGTGTTAACATGCTTTTCATTTGATTTGACCTGGTGACCTAGTTTTTGATCCCAGATGACCCAGTAACGAACTCGTCCAAGATTTTATTGAGTGTAACATTCTGACCAAGTTTCATTAAGACTGGGCCAAAACTGTGACCTCTAGAGTGTTAACAAGCTTTTCCTTTGATTTGACCTGGTGACCTAGTTTTTGATCCCAGATGACCCAATATCGAACTCCTCAAAGATTTTATTGATGGTAACATTCTGACTAAGTTTCATTAAAATTGGCCAAAACTGTGACCTCTAGAGTGTTAACATGCTTTTCATTTGAATTGACCTGGTGACCTAGTTTTTGATCCCAGATGACCCAGTAACGAACTCGTCCAAGATTTTATTGAGTGTAACATTCTGACCAAGTTTCATTAAGATTGGGCCAAAACTGTGACCTCCAGAGTGTTAACAAGCTTTTCCTTTGATTTGACCTGGTGACCTAGTTTTTGATCCCAGATGACCCAATATCGAATTCGTCCAAGATTTTATTGAGGTTAACATTCTGACCAAGTTTCATTAAGATTGGGCTAAAATTGTGACCTCTAGAGTGCTAACAGTCAAATTGTTGACAACGGACGCCGGATGGACGGACGCAGGACACAGTGCGATCACAAAAGCTCACCTTTGAGCACTTCGTGCTCAGGTGAGCTAACTAGAGCTATCACTAAAAGTGATGAATGTACCCCCCGCATGCACTGACACGAGTCTACGACACTTCGCCGAAAGACACTTCGTCGAATACAACACTTTGCCGAAATTGACACTTCGTCGAATCCGACACTTCGCCGAATACCACACTTAGTCGAAGTTACCTACTCGTCGAATTTGGTCGAAAGTTCACGCATTGAATAAACGGTAAACGTAAGCTGATAATACAATCAATTTTCATCATAAAGGGAACAATTTCGACCAAGTGTCGTACTTTATATGAAAATTAGACCAAGTGTCGTATTCGGCTAAGTGTCGGATTCGACCATGTTTCATGTTCGGCGAAGTGTCATATTCGACCAAGTGTCTTTCGACGAAGTGTCGTGCACCGACTGACACAGTACATTGCAATTTGACGCACACAAGATTGCATAATTTGTGGACTGTATGTATATAGACTGTATGTATACAGTATAGTAACAAAAAACAAAGTCCCATAACTATGCAGAATATTTATCTAAAAGAATGTAACATGCACCATGCATAACTAGGGTTGGTACTGATCACTTGTGTGAAGTTTCATTAAATTGTGTGTAAGGGTTTGGTAGAATAGGCACGCACAAGATTGCATATGCAGACTGTATGTACATAGTATGTTAACAAGAAACAAAGTCCCATAACTCTGCAAATTTTTTTTCTGAAAGAACCTAACATGCCCCATGCACAACTACTGTTGTTACTGATCACTTGTGTGAAGTTTCATTAAATTGTGTCAAGGGGATGAGGAGAGATGGTGCGCACAAGATTGCGTCTACGGACAGACGGCCAGACAGACAGACAGACAGATGGACAGACAGACAACCTGAAACCAGTATACCCCCCCCCCCCTTACAACTTTGTTGTCGGGGGGTACAAAAATAAACTGCCACATAGGATTCAGCATTTCATGGAATTTAATACTTCTCTTCCTTCATAAATGTATTAATATAAATTGATTCTGGAAGAGGAAATGCTCATATAAATATCTGGTTACATTGTCATTAAATTAAATGAAACAAGTAGGCTAACTGAAATATTATTGTTCTCTCGAGTGCTTTACAGCAATTCTAAACAAAACAGTGCCTTAATTATTTCTTTTTTTCCAAATTCAGACATGCACAACAAAAGCAATAGCTACAATGCTTTTTGTTAAGTGCATGCGATCGTTTAGTTTCCTATTACCTGAATATTTTTTTACGTGTCAAGGAAATAGCAATTTGTCAGGTTTGCAAGTATCTTAACTTATGATCTGTCTAGAAAACAGCATAGCTTATCAAAAGTGTTTATGACCAGACACAGGCTTCGAAAAGATTTTTTTTTTCAATGATACTGAGTATTATCCCTTACCCTGCTAAATTTCTATAATGAACTTGTCCATCTTTCAATTTGGGCAGTACAATTAACTGTTAAAAGGGGTGCATATCAAAAACGATACTGACTGAGTGGCGAACAGTGCAGACCATAATCAGACTGCACGGATGTGCTGGCTGATCTTGGTCTGCACTGATCGCAAAGGCAAAATCAATTGCCGCCAGCAGGCTAAGGGTTAATTACATGATCAGAACACAGGGACACGGCATACATAGGAAGCTCTTTGTTCCCATCATGTAGCGGGATTTTCTTGGGCCTGGATCATCTTACCCTCAGTCTAGATGTAACTTTTTGACCTACTGATTTAAAAACAACAGGGGTCATCAGTTGACCAGAGGCAATCATCCTTTGAAGTTTGATGTCTGTAGGCTTAAGCATTCTTTAGTCATTGAGCTAAACAGCTTTTAGTCTTAAGGTCACTGTGACCTTGACCTCTGACCTACTGACACCCAAAACAATCGGGGTCATGTACTGACCACCGGCAATCACCCTTTAAAGTTTGATGTCTGTAGGCTTAAGCATTCTTTAGTCATTGAGCTAAACAGCTTTTAGTCTTAAGGTCACTGTGACCTTGACCTCTGACCTACTGACACCCAAAACAATAGGGGTCATATACTGACCAAAGGCATTCATCCTATAATGTTAAATGCTTACAGTCCAAAGCGTTCTTTAACTTCTGAGCAGATAAACCACTTTCAGTCTCAAAATAACCGTGACCTTAACTTTAAAAGAAAGGGGCCTTCTACTGATTACTGAAAATCATCAGACGAAGTCCTTTTTTTTGTCTTTTTTTTCTGTTTTGTCTTTTAATTTGTAGTTCTGGTTGTTTTTATGCAGTGTAGTGAAACAGTTAGATATACCTGGACAAGAAAGGAAACTGGTGACTTAATTTGAGGAAGACTGGTTGAAAAATGTGTATAGAAATGTTTTGCAGCTTTTAATTTCACATTTGTATAATGTATTTGTATTTTATACCTTAAAATGTCATTAAACAGGTAAAATACTTGAAGATGTATTTTAACTGAGAAATGGGATCAATACTTTATTACTAAGTGTAAGCCACAAACAATAATATTTGTCTGATGTTGGTTTAATGCAATTTTAATTATTCAACAGTATTTCGATTTTGTAACAGCAGTCAATCATCATAGAGAATAAACACTTTCTCTTGGCTTCTAAATAGTTTATAAAAGTATTTCTTTGTTTTGTTGTGTTTAAAGTCACATCAATAAATATTAGGCTACATAATTATGGTGACTTTTCAGCTGTTCGAAATGGAGGAAGACACAAGGTGCTCCTCCGAGCAGTATCTCAGGCATGGGCAAGTATAATGGTTTCCCCACAAGAACTGCTTTCAAATAAACACTGACACTTTACAAATATGTCAAAGCGATTGCTATTGAGCCCCTACAAAATTCAGTGACTGCTGAAAGTTAAATAAGCTAGATTAAACAGAAGGAAATACTTACCAAAGTTGCATGTCTCCGTTGTAGAAGTTTCAGTTTATCGTCAGTGACGCCGCAGTTGGCAAGATGCGCTTGCGAAACGTTGAGAATGATGTCGTAGATTGCCAGCTGTTTACTCTCTAGTGCCGTCTGCTCTAGGGTTGGCTCCGTTGATGACACATGCTGTTCATCCATGCTTTTTGATCGCTTTGGTACACGCCCAAATCTAACAGCTGAAAGAGAACACAAACGTTTCTAATCCATTAACACTCATGGACAATGTTTTCGATTCTCTTGTATCCGATATCTTTCATCAGATGGCAGAGGTATCATAGTACTAAATACCAAAGTCAATATTAAGATATTCAGCAGGGAATTCCTGGAAACTGCTCAGAACACTGAGGTCACATTTTTTTGGAATAGTGTCCAATATTGGATAAACTGAAAAACTGAAAATACTATTTTGCTAGTAATTACATATGTAATGATCTATTTTGATATACCTATGCTGGAGTGAACTGGGTGATGTCACAGATAAGGCAAAGTAAGTATAGGTTATAAGTTGAATACAGCAGTCTTAAGATATTAATTTCCAGCCAGTGTTGGTTAAGCGAGAAATTTAAATATCTGAAAACTGCTGTATTCAACTTATAACCATCATACAGTTAGCCATTGAATTTAATACATACAGTTGATGTGACAACTGTACGTGAAATAGAAAGGCCAGATTTGAACGAAATGGAGCAATTCCATAATGGCGGAGCAACTTTGATGAACTGTAGATGGAATTGTGACTCTCTTTAACCCTTAGCCTGCTAAATTTCTAAAATGGACTGTTCCGTCATTCAGTTTGGGCAAAACCATTTATTATTCGAAGGGGTGTTCACTGAAAATTTACTAACTGAATAGCGAACAGTGCAGACCATGATCAGCCTGCACGGATGTGCAGGCTGATCTTGGTCTGCACTGGTCGCAAAGGCAAAACCAATCGCCGCCAGCAGGCTAAGGGTTAATGATAATAATATGGAATCCATGCATTTGTGTAAGCTACATAAAAGACTAAAAACTAACAAAACAGTACCTATACAAATATCATATTAAAAATGAAAACTGCTGCTTATCACTATGGGCCAATTACCGTAACTAAACTAAACGACAAACCTTTTAATTTTTTTGTTTCATTTAACCAGACTGTGAACTAGAGCATTATAACATCATGTTTAAAGTAAACATGTTATAAAAGACAAAACTGAAAGATAATGAAAAACTTTAACAAGAACTGTCCTGTAAGACAGCCAATGCTCGACTATATAAATTATTGTCCCAGAAGCAGGAATATGACCCTAAATGTTAAAAAAAAATAAGTTTCAAAGAATATGCTTTTAAATGATAGCTATACATACATGCATGAAAAACTTTAACCAAGATGTGACACTGACTCCAAGGTGAGTAGAATAGCTCAGACTATTCTTTGAACTGACAAAAAACACTTAGTAAACTTATGTACTAGACTGTATCTAAGCTAAGGTTATAACTTATCAGGTTTTATCAAGCACACTTATGATACAATATGGCATTGGAACCTTCTTATTTTAAACAACAGATAACTGTCAAGTTCTGTAAAAAGCTATAATCAGTCTATCATTGGATGTGGTATAATCAATGGAGGAAATACTTTTGTCCTGTAACTGGAACAGTTACAAAACATTTTCATTATCTATCATCCTACTTTCAAGTTTTCATCCATGCTTATTAATATGAGCTAGATCAAAAGAGAATTGTTTATTTTGCAACCACAAACATAAATTCTGCAAAAATTTGTTTGAAAACGGATGTTATAAAAGTTTCTAAATTGAAAAAGTGACATTTCAAAATCAAACAACCTCAATCATTTGCATTCCAAGATGCAGCATCAAAATATATCATATTTCACTACTTATGTCTCAAAATTAACAGTTTCTGAACCTCTCTTAACCAGATTTCCAATCAATCATGACCAAGACAAAAACAAGATTTGAAAGAATATTTAAAAACTTTCTCCTTAAACAGCATACATATAAATTGTTTCCATTTATCGACAGTAGCTTTAGCACCATTTTAACCTTCACCCTGCTAAATTTCTAAAGTGGACTGGTCCATAATTCAATTTGGGCAGTACCACTTGTTTATCAAAGGGGTGTTCACTGAAAATTTAGGGACTGAACAGCGAACAGTGTAGACCATGATCAGTCTGCACTGGTCGCAAAGGCAGAATCACTTGCCGCCAGCAGGCTAAAGCAGGACTTCAGTTATGTAACTGGGGTCAGATAACCTAACCTTAGTTAGAATTAATATAAGAACTGATGACAACTTCCCCAGACTGACCAGAGGTCATCTGAAGGCAGTAAGTGCATTTGACTCGCGCGTGTGTCCTCTACCTACTCAGATAATTCGCTAAACTGAAGTCAAATATAATCTTTATAGCAGTATGTGAGTAAAAAAAAAAGGTTACTTTACACTGATGCGGAAATGTTCAATCTACTGACAAGATCTTTATTATGGTGATTGAGAGCTTTCCATTGAAACGAAACAAATAAAATACATCAATTACCATACAAGGCTATTTCGTATTCACAACAAATTGCATAAAACCTTCCCAATCAATTGCAGAATTTGATTAACTTGAGGAAAAAGCATTATTAGCAGAGCTTTCCCAATAGCATGGAACTATCTCTCAGTGTTTTATGGTCCTCTTTTTTCCTAATTTGCTGGCAATACTGTCCTCTTTTAAGGACAGGTTTACTGTTATTTAACAATCTGCTGGCATATTTTAAGAGCAAATATTCATCTTTATGCACTTCAGAATTTCTGTCAAGGTTATTTTACAGATTTTTGTTTGTAGGATTTGAAGTAAATATGAGCCGCGCCATGAGAATATCCGCACAGTCTGGTCAGGATCCATGCTGTTAGCTTTCAAAGCTTATTGCAATTAGAGAAACCATTAGCGAACAGCATGGAACTTGACCAGATTGCGCGGATGCGCCGGCTGGTCTGGATCCATGCTGGTCACAAATGCACTATGTTGGTTTTCTCATGGCACAGCTCAATTATGTATAAGTGGACACCTCTATTAGGTAGCAACCTGTCTTAAACCAAATACCCTGCTAAATTTCTATAATGAACTTGTCCATCTTTCAATCTGGACAATACCATTCACTGTTAAGTGGGGGTGCTTACCAAAAAGATACTGACTGAATGGCGAACAATGCAGATCATGATGTGCAGGCTGATCATGATCTGCACTAGTTGCAAAGGCAAAATCAACTATATTCAGCATGATAAGAGTTTTAAAACAGTCAGCACCCATTTCAACCACATTAAAATGGCTAATTTGTTATAATCTGACCTGTAGTAATCTGAATGGCCTTAAATCATCATTTTTCTGTCATTCCATTGACTGGCTGCTCAATACAGGTGTACCTGTAATTTCAAATGGACCAATGCTATCTGTGATTTTGTCACTTTATCAACATGTAAATTTTTTCAGTCTTATATGTTAGGTTGATTTTGAATTAAACATCTTATAAAGTGCACTTTTCTTGCAAGGACAATACCATATCTCGTCTATCAAATAAATGCTTTTCTTGCAAGGACAATACCATCTCTGTCTATCAAATAAATGCTTTTCTTGCAAGGACAATACCATCTCTCATCTATCAAATAAATACTTCTTTCAAGGACATTCACCTCTCATCAAGCCTACAATCTCCATGTTATTGGTTTCACAAAACATCTTACAAGACTGCATTTTTTCTTGCATACACTTTTATCTCTGAGCAATCGTTTCAATACATTCTTTTTTTTAAATTCCATAAACATCTTTAAGTGTCACTCTCTTTCAGGATATTTATTTCTCATCACAACAGCCCTAAAAGTACTCAGTGTTTTAAAATTCTATGTAATTCTCTTGCAAGGACATTCATTTTAACAACCATTTTACACGACATGCACTTTTCAAGCAAGGACAATCCAAACAAAGACTTCAAAAATTTTACTTGACATTAAGGCCATTTATCTGTCTCGACAATTTTCCTTTATCGACTTAACCCTTTTCGTGCAGGACACGACTGATTCTGCCTTTGCACATCCTTGCAGTCTGATTAAGATCTGCTCTGGTCGCAAAGGCAGAATCAATCATGTCCAGCATGATAATAGTTAAGTATCTTTACACCCACTTCTCTTGCAAGATCAACTGACTAGAGCAACTGGCTCCTGCTTTCTTTCTTTATCCTTATTTATTTTAAGGTTTAGCTAATCAGTATATAACCAAATCACAGAAAATGTTTGGTAAAGGAAGAAAGTTTTTAACAACAACCTACCTGTCTATTAATAAATGTTTTACCTTACTGTCGTGTACCATTTATAAAAGAATGCCATTTGTAAAGAAATAAAAGTAAACAATTGTTCAAATTGATGTTTAACCTAGTTCTGTGAAGACATTATTGCAATTGCACCAAAACGAATAATGTTAACAGTTCTTTAAAAATGGTGAGTGTTTAAAGGTGTTGAACTGTCCAGAAGTATGGCCCCTTCATGCAGTCCCTTTCCAGAATTCAATACATATGTGAGTAAATTGATGATGCTTTTGTAGACTTATAATATATATTATATGTTTTATATTCTGTTTAACTTTCATGTAAAACAACTCTTTCTTTCTATGATTTGGTGATGTTCGAATTTTTTTTCCCAAAACCTGGACCTAACTCTAAATGGTCCTAACTGTCTCTGAATAACTTTAATCTGAACAGCAGAAAATATGACATAAAGAGTCTGAATAACAAACTAAAACCAGACAGGATCGGTCTGCCCTGAAGCCTCAAATGGCTTTATTCTGTACAAATAATAAGTGTAACTAGGGCTGTTAGCAAGATTGCATTGATTTTCTTTTCTAAGAAATCGCTCCATCTCAGAAGGGCATTGGCCTAGTGTGTGTTAGAGATCTGCCAGTCAGCAAAATTTGCTTGTTAATACAGAACAAGTTGCTTTAACCCTTACCCTGCTAAATTTCTATAATGAACTTGTCCATCTTTCAATTTGGACAGTACCATTAACCGCTAAACGGGGTGCTTACCAAAACAATACCGACTGAATGGCGACAGTGCAGATCATGATCAGACTGCATGGATGTGCAGGCTTATCATGATCTACACTGGTTGCAATGGCAGAATCAATCGTGTCCAGCATGATAAGGGGTAAAAACTTACTTTCTAGCTACAACTTTGCCTAACTGCACTCAAGTACTATTTTCTATAACCTTAGGATGACCAGCACAAAATGAAATCCTGCCAGGCATACATATGTTTTTGACAACACATAAAATGACATCACTCGACCTTCACACGGTGGTGATACCCTGGGTATGCAGGGGTGCAAAATGGCGGCGGAATCTCTCGATTCAGGTAACATTTTTCATTATTACTGTCTTAATACTTAACCAGTTTTAACGAAACAAAGACGAGTACCCGCTCATAAGAATACTACACCCTCGGCTATAAAGCTTGGGCTCCTGAGTTTCGTAGTTTTTGTGAAAAGTGCAACGGCGCATTCTGACGGAAAAAATGCAACTGCTATGTAGGGAGGCATTTTTATGAAAATGACTAACCCAGCTACCCCCGTGTGTTTCGAAAAACAGCTTGTAGGGCAGAACCAGGCTTGACATGTTGCAAAGCTGTTGTAGAACTTTAGCAAGTGAGATCGCCAGTTTTCGGCAGTTCCTGGCGATTGAAAGGAAATGCTATGTGGGGGAGGTGTTTTCATTATGTCATGTGGGGGTGCTTTTGACATGTGGGGGTGACTTAACTGGCTGCTAGAGACACGCAATAATACGGACAAATAAAGCCAGCGAAAAATACTTTTAACTGTTAAATGCATATTATATGTCAATATATATTGTGATGATGTCCGTCCGTTCGTCCTTGCATGTTTCTTCTATACATCGTCGGTGCTAGAAACTTGAAACTTGATGACGATACGGCTATAGCCTTTGGAGGGTGCATTTTCATACGACACCTAAATATAAAGCTATAGGTGTCATAGGGGGCCTGGATCTATTATATTAAATTTGGCCATAACTTGTTCTAAATTAGTACTTGACCGATTTGGCTAATAATCAAATAACAACCTTGTTGACAAGACGTTCAGTTATATTCTTTAATATTTGACCTTTACCTTTATTTGACTTTTTTTTTACCTTTACCTTTATTTGACTTTTCACCTTTACTTTTAAAAGTCGGAACATAGTCATTTTGATGTCCATTTGATATCTGACATCTACTGTTTAAACGCTAAAAACAGTTAGTTTGCTGTAATGTTTTTTATTACTTCACACATTTGACTCATATTCACAAATACCAATAATTATTCTTGTGACAAGGTGTTCACTTTGATGTATTTAAGTATGACAATGTCCTTCGTTTTACTTTGATATTTGCGTTTAAAAATCGGAAATAATTAAATTCCCCATAACCTTTGTCAGATTTTATAACCAACTTGGCTGCAATGTAAACTGAACAATCCATGCGACAAGATACGCGATGGTATCAGTTGACAAATTCTAGTGATTTATTGTAGTCTTCCTTTCAACACATTGTGGCAGCGAACGAAAACACATATTACTTTTAGGCAGGTCAATAAAACTACAAAATTACCAATAGTAAGTCATTTACTGTAATGTTACATACTCAATACTATAATATTAAAAAGTTGTAATCACTTCACATTTCCAAATGAATGCAATTCTGTTTCAGGTATGACACGACACGTGTGCCAGGAATGCGGGAAAACATTTTCACGAAAATACAGTTTGACCCGTCATCTTGCTATTCTCGCAAATCAGGGAAACCTCCATTGCTGCGGGAAAGCGTTTCAGGTAAATTCAGTTTTAAAGACTTGAACTGGTAAAGTGCTTTTATCCCAATCTTAAGAGAAACAAAATCAATGCAGACAACCCCAGCCATGTCCACGGTGGCGATACCTTGGATGTTCAGGGGTGCAAAATTTGATATTTTTTTCATGATAACTTTGTTAATACTTAACCAATTTAAACGAAATAAGGACGAGTGCCCGCTCATAAGAAAACTACAGCCTCAATGGTTAGGCTTGGGCACAAATTGGTTAAGTATTAATAAAGTTATCATGAAAACAGGTTAAATTTTGCACCCCTACATACCCAAGGTATCATCACCGTGATATCTAGAAATCTAGATATCTAAAAAGAAGGAAAGGCGAAGGTCTAGATCAAATTCACAGGATTCGAATCGCAGTCTCAAGGCTAGGATTCCGACGCACTACCCCTACACCTCCGATTCATTGGTCTTATGCAAAGATAAAATCTAGATATCACGGTGGTGATACCTTGGGTATGCAGGGGTGCAAACTTTAACCTTTTTTCATGGTAACTTTATTAATACTTAACCAATTTAAATGAAATAAAGACGAGTGCCCGCCCATACGAAAACAACAGCCTCGGTTGTAGGGCTTGGCCATCTGGGTTTCATATTTTGTGTGAAAAGTGCAACGGCGCATTCTGATGAAACAAATCCAACTGTTTGCACTTTTCAAAAAAATACGAAACTCGTGTGCCCAAGCCTAACCATCGAGGCTGTAGTTTTCTTATGAGCAGGCACTCGTCCTTATTTCGTTTAAATTGGTTAAGAGTTAACAAAGTTATCATGAAAAAAATATAAATTTTGCATTGATTTTGTTTCTCTTACATTTGGGTAAAGGCACTTTACCAGTTCAAGTCTTTAAAACTGAGTTTACCTGAAACGCTTTCCCGCAGCAATGGAAGTTTCCCTGATTTGCGTGGATAGCAAGATGGCGGGTCAAACTGTATTTTCGCGAAAATGTTTTCCCGTATTCCTGGCACACGTGTCGGGTCATACCTGAAACAGAATTGCATTCATTTGGAAATGTGAAGTGATTACAACTTTTTAATATTATAGTATTGAGTATGTAACATTACAATAAATGACTTACTATTGGTAATTTTGTAGTTTTATTGACCTGCCTAAAAGTAATATGTGTTTTCGTCTGCTGCCACAATGTGTTTAAAGGAAGACTACAATAAATCACTAGAATTTGTCAAATGATACCATCGCGTATCTATACGCCGCTTTTTTGTCGCATGGATTGTTCAGTTTACATTACAGCCAAGTTGGTTATAAAATCTGACAAAGGTTATAGGGAATTTAATTATTTCCGATTTATAAACGCAAAGATCAAAGTAAAATGAAGGACACTGTCATACTTAAATACATCAAAGTGAACACCTTGTCACAAGAATTGGCATTTGTGAATATGAGTCAAATGTGTGAAGTAATAAACAAGAGGGCCAAGATGGCCCTAGGTCGCTCACCTAAGAAACACACCATAACAGTGTTAAACATGTTTGACCTAGTGATTTCATGGAAACAAATTTTCTGACCAATTTTCATTAAGATTGGACCAAAAAATTGGTCTCTTGTGATAAAACAAGCATTTTCTTAGATTATGATATGACCTAGTTTTTGACCCTAGATGACCCATGTTCAAATTCGACCTAGATTTTATCAAGGCAATCATTCTGACCAAAATTCATGAAGATCAATTGAAAAATACAGCCTCTATCACATATACAAGTTTTTTCTTTGATTTGACCAAGTGACCTAGTTTTTGACCTCAGATGACCCATATTCAAATTCGACCTAGATTTCATTAAGACAATCCGAGGGCTTGGCGCAAAACTATTGTATCTTGTTCTTTATTTATATACACTTACAATAGTTTTGCACCAAGCCCTCGAATCATCCTGACCAAATTTCATAAAAATCAATTGAAAAAAACAGTCTCTATCCATACACAAGATTTTTCTTTAATTTGACCTAGTGACCTAGCTTTTGACCTCAGATAACCCATATTCAAACTCGACCTAGATTTCATCAAGGCAATCACTCTGACCAAATTTCATGAAGATCAATTGAAAACTACATCCTCTATTGCATACACAATGTTTTTCTTCGATTTGACCTAGTGACCTAGTTTTTGACCCCAGATGACCCATTTTCGAACTCGGCCTAGATTTTATCAAGGTAATCATTCTGGCTAAATTTCATGAAGATCAGTTGAAAAATACAGCCTCTATCGCATACACAAGGTTTTTCCTTGATTTGACCTAGTGACCTAGTTTTTAATCCCAGATGACCCATTTTCGAACTCGGCCTAGATTTCATCAAGGTAATCATTCTGACCAAAATTCATGAAGATCAATTGAAAAATACCGCCTCTATCGCATACACAAGGTTTTTCTTTGATTTGACCTAGTGACCTAGTTTTTGACCCGAGATGACCCATTTTCGAACTCGGCCTAGATTTCATCAAGGCAATCATTCTGACCAATATTCATGAAGATCAATTGAAAAATACAGCCTCTATCGCATACACAAGGTTTTTCTTTGATTTGACCTAGTGACCTAGTTTTTGACCCGAGATGACCCATTTTCGAACTCGGCCTAGATTTCATCAAGGCAATCATTCTGACCAATATTCATGAAGATCAATTGAAAAATACAGCCTCTATCGCATACACAAGGTTTTTCTTTGATTTGACCTAGTGACCTAGTTTTTGACCCGAGATGACCCATTTTTGAACTCGGCCTAGATTTCATCAAGGCTATCATTCTGACCAATATTCATGAAGAATAATTGAAAAATACAGCCTCTATCGCATACACAAGGTTTTTCTTTGATTTGACCTAGTGACCTAGTTTTTGACCCGAGATGACCCATTTTCGAACTCGGCCTAGATTTCATCAAGGCAATCATTCTGACCAATATTCATGAAGATCAATTGAAAAATACAGCCTCTATCGCATACACAAGGTTTTTCTTTGATTTGACCTAGTGACCTAGTTTTTGACCCGAGATGACCCATTTTCGAACTCGGCCTAGATTTCATCAAGGTTATCATTCTGACCAATATTCATGAAGATTAGTTGAAAAATACAGCCTCTATCGCATACACAAGGTTTTTCTTTGATTTGACCTAGTGACCTAGTTTTTGATCCGAGATGACCCATTTTCAAACTCGGCCTAGATTTCATCAAGGTTATCATTCTGACCAAAATTCATGAAGATTAATTGAAAAATACAGCCTCTATCGCATACACAAGCTAAATGTTGACAGACGACGGACGACAGACGACAGACGACGGACGCCGGACATTGAGCGATCAGCATTGCTCAGGTGAGCTAAAAACATTACAGCAAACTAACTTTTTTTTAGCATTTAAACAGTAGATGTCAAATATCAGACGGACATCAAAATGACTATGTTCCGACTTTCAAAAGTAAAGGTGAAAAGTCAAATAAAGGTAAAGGTCAAATATTAAAGAATATAATTGAATGTCTTGTCAACAAGGTTGTTATTTGATTATTAGCCAAATCGGTCAAGTACTAATTTTAGAACAAATTATGGCCAAATTTAATATAAAAGATCCAGGCCCCCTATGACACCTATAGCTTTATATCTAGGTGTCGTATGAAAATGCACCCTCCAAAAGCTATAGCCGTGTCGTGATCAAGTTTCAAGTTTCTAGCACCAACGATGTATAGTAGAAAACATGCATGGACGAACGGACGGACATCATCACAATATATATTGACATATAATATGCATTTAACAGTTAAAAGTATTTTTCGCTGGCTTTATTTGTCCGTATTATTGCGTGTCTCTAGCAGCCAGTTAAGTCACCCCCACATGTCAAAAGCACCCCCACATGACATAATGAAAACACCTCCCCCACATAGCATTTCCTTTCAATCGCCAGGAACTGCCGAAAACTGGCGATTTCACTTGCTAAAGTTCTACAACAGCTTTGCAACATGTCAAGCCTGGTTCCGCCCTACAAGCCGTTTTTCGAAACACACGGGGATAGCTGGTTTAGTCATTTTCATAAAAATGCCCCCCTACATAGCAGTTGCATTTTTTCCGTCAGAATGCGCCGTTGCACTTTTCACAAAAACTACGAAACTCAGGAGCCCAAGCTTTATAGCCGAGGGTGTAGTATTCTTATGAGCGGGCACTCGTCTTTGTTTCGTTAAAATTGGTTACGTATTAAGACAGTAATAATGAAAAATGTTACCTGAATCGAGAGATTCCGCCGCCATTTTGCACCCCTGCATACCCAGGGTATCGCCAGGGTATTCAGCTATTTCCGGAAGTAAAGAAAATGAAAGTAGAAATGCTAAACTTGAAAACGAAAGCCGTATTTTGATTCTTATATAGTCAGGGGTCACGCCCAGGGGTCACCCCGTTTAGCACTTTCTAACGAATTGAAATTACCTGGGCATTAGTACTGCATGTCTGCTTTTCATCTACAAAAAGATATTTGAGCATGGAATAAACACAAATCCCACAGGGGTTCGTAACGGACCAAAGGTACATTGATAATTTTGGAACTTCATCAAATCGCTCGAAAGGTCGTTTTTGATGTTGTCTGAGAGTGTCAGTATATGCCTCGGATGTATGATATAACCGTATTTGAGAGCTGCAAACCTAGACATTTCAGAAATATTTTCAAAATAAATTTCGTGTAATAAATGTTGATTCTACGGAAACGTGAAAGGACCATCAGACGCTAATACGTTTTAATACGTTAAGGCTGCGGAAAGGATATGTTTAAGCAACTGCTGTGACTTAAGTCAAATTGCAGTCTCGCTAAGACATAAACCCACAACCTCTGGTTACAAAGCTCTGTTAGCGTACTGAAGTCAACTATATGTACGTAACTTTTTAAAATGTCAATGTATTACATGTATTTGAAAAAACAACGTAAGTTAAGCATGACTAATGTTACATCCATCTAGACAGTAGAGTCATTAACTTGCAAATGACATTTTCAAACTTTTGCTATTGGACCTTCTATCGTGACCTTTTCCTTCAACCAACTGAGCTCTGCATGTTGCATTTAAGGTTATTCAACTCAAACTTCATAAACATTGTTCTAGGAGTATAGAAGATTTAAATTGGACATAAAATCTATATTTAGCCTCAAATATTTAAAATTCAGCTGCAACCTTGACCTTGGGCCAGCATTACTGGCACATAGATTTGCACTTACAGAGATAAACATTCCCTCCAAGTTTCGTAAGTATAGGCTATAGATCAACAAGCAAATTCGATGAATTGGAATCCCCCGCCGAAAGGGTCAGAGTTGAAGAACGGCAAAAAAATCTATCCAGCAAAAAGTTAAGAATGTTACCAAGAAGCAAATAATTTCATTAGTCAAAATCAAATTAAAAGAAAATGAATGGTTTGTTTGGGTGGGGGGTGGGGTGAGGATACAACAGTTTACATGTTGAAAATTGGGGGGGGGGGGGGGGGGGGGGGGGGTGGGGGGGTGAGGGGGGTGACCAAGGTAAGGTGGTGACCAGGTGTAGGTACACAACATCACATGTTTATAATAAATGTTCATGGAAAAGAATGAAAGAAGTTTAATGAAATTTTTCCAATTGGTTGGTTTGTTATGTACAGATCTGTGGATTTTTAAACAATTAAAGGGCAATAACTATATGGAAAATTGACCAATCGAAAAAAAACTTGAAGGGCATCGTTGCAGTATCTTGGTTCATGTCTATTTCAAGTTTGATGAAATTCTACCTGCTAGTTACTGAGAAATGGCTGCAGACAGACATTTTTCATTAAATCAAGGGCAATAACTCTGAGGGAAACTGACCTATCAAAAAAAAAACTTGACGGGCATCAGCGCAGTATCTTGGTTCATGTCTATTTCAAATTTGATGAAATTCTACCTGTTAGTTACTGAGAAATGGCTGCAGACGGACATTTTTTATTAAATCAAGGGCAATAACTCTGAGGGAAATTGACCAATCAAAAAAAAAACTTGACGGGCATCATCGCAGTATGTTGGTTCATGTTTATTTCAAGTTTCATGAAATTCTACCAAGTAGTTACTGAGAAATGGCTGCGGACGGACGGACTGACGGACGGACAACGCCATTTCAATACCCCCCTCCCGATTTCATCGGCGGGGGATAATTATTGACATTCTAATGCAACGAAGTTTGCTGCAACGGAGCACACCCTTTTTCATCAATCAACAACATCTCTGTCTCAGGCAAACTAAACCACACAATTAAGGAACCTAAGTAGAAAGGTATTTTTTAAAATTTGCACACTTGTACATAGTGACATTTTACAATATCTTATTCAAAAATCTGATTCTGTTTTATTTTGCAAAGGTGACTTTGTTAAAAAAAAATTTAGCCAGTGTCAAGAGAAAATTTGAATATTGTTTGTATACAAAATCAGGAGGATGTAATCATAAATACAAATAGCATTGAGTAGTTTGTAGAACACAATATTACATTCTTATTCAATGAATATATAATATGCAGGTTTAACTCATAATAATCTAACAGTGTTACTTAAGCAACTATAACTTTCAAGAACTTGATCAAAAGTAAAACAAGACAAAGTAATATAACCACTAGCTGTCGGCTGCTTTTGATCTATCTTTACACAACTGTTCTATTGTTCTCTGCAGGTTAATAACCGAAATGAATAACTACATACCATACCTGCGCACGCGCACAAGTATCATACCATACCTGCGCTCGTGCACAGATATCATACCATACCTGAGCACGTGAAAAGAATGTTAGATGAGTTCAAACTGTAATGTTTATTTAATGTCATATATTAATTGTTATTGTCAGTAAGTATTGACCTGTCACTCAAGAATATTCCGTATTTTCCGTTAATTAATTCTCGGTGTCTGAAGTTAAATAGCGATATAAATATTGCGTATATATTTCTTTACAATTTTCACAATGTCACATGTGCAAATAGCTGTGCCGACAAAACATTTAGCTGCTGAACTGCATTTTTGGTTCAACTCCTGCGTACTGACCATTTCCCCCCAAATTTTATCGGTAGAAATATTGCCATATTTATCTGATCAAACCTTATGTTCTATAAACGTTATGGAAAACGTTGAATAAAACATATTTAAAAAAAGTATCTTAGATAAAAAGACAAAGTATTTCTCACCAGCGCTTCCTGAAAATGAATACTAGATCTACAAGAGAAAACAATCAGATTTCGTGAAATATGTTACAAAGATATTGTGAAAGTAACATCAATAACAAAATTACATTGAATTAAAAAATGGTCTGAGGTGATTTTGAAATTGTGGTATCCTGCGTGGCAGTCAGACAGCTAACACTATGCCACCGTGCCATTGGTTATTCATATTGGTTGTTTTAGAATACAAATATTTCGTAAAATAATGGAAACCCCCGAAAATACTGGTGAAGAAAAATGAGTGCCAGGTCAATACTTACGGAAAATAGACAATACCTGCATCAAGTAGCATTTACAAATGTATACTTATTTTTTAAATATTGTATATTTTGACCCTTGAATTACGATCGTCATGTTTTCATCTACAAGATACATTCACGGCTCAGTACTTAACAGGGAAGAGTAGAAGAAAAAATTAATCATTTTAATTATTGTTGTTAGATGATGATGATGATGATGATGATTATGATGATAACGACCACGACGAAACCGTAAATGCAGAGTCCGAAACTAAGTTTATCATGAAAAATGTTTTATAAAAAATGCAACCAAAGTGTGAAGTTGTGCATTAAAAGATAAAAAAAAAAACAAAAAAACTCCCAATAAATAATTGGTTAACAAAAATGCATTTACACTGGCGAATTAGCAGAACTTTCATAAACTTTTTTAATATCATTTTACGTATTTCAATTTACCTGCTAAGTTAAAGTAATTCCCAAAATCATTTATTTTCTGACTCAGGGAGAAGGAAAGACTTATAAATAAATAAATAAAAACTAACAAATTAAAATGACGTTATGTAAGTCAGTTACTTACCTCTTAGATCGGTGTTCATGAAATGAAAATACCCGCGCTCATGCGGTAACACCTCGAGCGTTACGCGCTCTCGGTGTCACAATTCGCACGAGCATGGGTATTTTCATTTCATGAACACCTCCTACTCGGTTAGTAACCTACACATCTATATCTATATCACAAAAACTGGCTGGTATACCTTTAAATTTTATTTTGGATATATATAAATAGCAACATTAAACCAAATGGCTTTAGTGCACTCACCAGTCGTGAGTGAAAGGTGCAGAAAGGTAAAACTTGAACAGTTACTATGGAAGTCATGGTTTTTCATCAGGAAATTGGGAAGAGGCCTTGGCTTTTCAAATTGGGAAATTTATGCGCAATAATTGTCCATTTTGGGAAAAATAATTAACCAGAAGTAAACACTAAAAGACGAATTAAATTTATCTCCCCGGAAACACGGACTAAAATCTAGGCCATGGAACATAACAGAAAAGACTGGTAATGCGTCACACCTTGTTTTTGTGTGCTGTTAGGCTATAGTGAGACAAAAAATCGATACCAGATAAATGCTTCCTTTGAAAATACTAAAATGTAAACAAAATCTTAACTATCTATTGGCATGATTTTGGGAAATTTTACCTTGCATTTTGGGAAATACCTCTGCCACAGTTGGGAAAAATAGTATATTTTTGGATTAGAAAGTGGCCTAATGTAGGCCTCTGTTATATAAGGATGAAAAGCCCTGAAAGTACATTAAAAAGAAGACAAGAGGACCATGATGGTCCTGAATCGCTCACCTCTTCCCACATGACCCAGTTTTGAGTATGACGTCATTTTTTCTATTATTTGACATAGTGACCTAGTTTTTGAGCTCATGTGACCCAGTTTTGAACTTGACCTAGATATTATCAAGATAAAAATGCTGACCAATTTTCATGAAGATCCATTGAAAAATATGGTCTCTAGAGAGGTCACAAGGTTTTTCTATTATTTGACCTATTGACCTAGTTTTCGAAGGTACGTGACCCTGTTTTGAACTTTATCTAGATATCATCAAGGTGAACATTCTCACTAATTTTCATGAAGATCTCATGAAAAATATGGCCTCTAGAGAGGTCACAAGGTTTTTCTATTTTTATACCTACTGGCCTAGCTTTTGACTGCACGTGACCCAGTTTCTAAACTGACCTAGATATCATCAAGGTGAACATTCAGATCAATTTTTATGAAGATCCATTGAAAAATATGGCCTCTAGAGAGGTCAAAAGATTTTTCTAATTTTAGACCTACTGACCTAGTTTTTGACCGCAGTTGACCCAATTTCAAACTTGACCTAGATATCATCAAGATGAACATACAGACCAACATTCATACAGATCCCATGAAAAGTATGGCCTCTAGAGAGGTCACAAGGTTTTTTTATTATTTGACCTACTGACCTAGTTTTTTAAGGTACGTGACCCATTTCAAACTTGACCTAGATATCATCAAGGTGAACATTCTGACCAATTTTCATGAAAATCCATTCAAGGGTATGGCCTCTAGAGAGGTCACAAGGTTTTTCTATTTCAAGACCTACTGACCTAGTTTTTGATTGCAGTTGACCCAGTTTCAAACCTGACCTATATATCATAAAGATCAACATTCAGACCGACTTTCATACAGATCCCATGAAAAATATGGCCTCTAAAGAGGTCACAACGTTTTTTCATTATTTGACCTACCGACCTACTTTTTGAAGGCACGTGACCCACTTTCAAACTTGACCTAGATATCATCAAGATGAACATTCTGACCAATTTTTATGGAGATCCATTCATAAGTATGGCCTCTAGAAAGGTCACAAGGTGTTTCTATTTTTAGACCTACTGACCTAGTTTTTGACCGCACATGACCCTGTTTCGAACTTTACCTAGATATCATCAAGATGAACATTCAGACCAACTTTCATACAGATCCCATGAAAAATATGGCCTTTAGAGAGGTCATAAGGTTTTTCTATTATTTGACCTACTGACCTAGTTTTTGACGGCACGTGACCCACTTTCGAATTTGATCTAATATCATCAAGATAACATTCAGCCCAAATTTTCCCCATATAGACCCCAAAAAAAATATGGCCTCTAGGGGGGTCAAAAGGTTTTTTTTTTTATTTGACCTACACCTATTTTTGGGAGGGCACGAAAACCCCATTTTTCCGAACTTGACCTAGATATCATAAAGGTGAAACATTCTGCCCCTTTTTCCCATGAAGATCTCATGAAAATATGGCCTCTAGGAGGTCAAAAGGTTTTTCTATTTTAGACCTACTGACCTATTTTTTTGCCCGGGCACGTGCCCCCATTTTTGAATTTGCCCTTTAAGATATCATCAAATGAACATTCAAAACCAACTTTCATAACAAAACCCATGAAAAATAGGGCCTTTAGAAAAGGTCAAAAGGTTTTTTCTATTTTTTTACCTACGGACCTATTTTTTGAAGGCACTAAACCCATTTCAACCCTTGACCTAGATATCTTCAAGGGGGAACGTTCTGACCAATTTCCCATAAACCCAAATGTAATTAGGGGCCTCTAAGGGGTCAAAAGGGTTTTTTTCCAAATTTTTAAAATTCTACTGCCTTTAGTTTTTGAGGGGCACGTGACCTATTTTTCAAAATTTGGCCCCGATATCATAAAGGAAAAATTTTCTAAAACCAATTTTCATGAAATCTTATGAAATATAGGGCCTCAAGAGGGGTCAAAAAGGTTTTTTCTATTTTAGACCTACTAAACCTATTTTTTTTTGACGGCACTGCCCCTTTTTTTCGAACTTGACCTAGATATAAAATCAAGATGAACATTCGACCAACTTTCATAAAGAACCCACAAAAAATGTGCCCTCAAGAGGGGTTTCACAACCCAAAAGTTTACGGACGACCCACAAACGGACAACGGAACCCCGCCATCACAAAAGTTTAAACCCTTTGTGACGGGTCAGCAAAAAAAAAAACACAATTTGTTATTTATATATTTTGCTCTGTTCTTTATATAGACAAAAGGGTGGTCCCCCTTCGGGGGGAAAATTTCTTGACACAAAACATGTTTTTGGGGCTTTTTGGGCACCTTTTTCCATTAAAAAAAAAAGCACACTTTAAAAGGGCCAAGAAAATGCCCGTTGGAACACTGTTGAGGGGTCATATAGAAAAACTAGGGGCCACACCTTTGCGCATGTTTTTAAACGAAACAAAACCTTTTTTGGGAAGGTTTTGGTTTGGGACTGATTTGCCTAAACCTAACACACAGAAAGGGACAAACCCTTGCCCTTTACCCTGCAAAATTTTTTAAAAAGGCTGGTTCATCATTAAATTTTTGGGAAGGACCACTTATTATTAAAAGGGGATTGAACGAGCAGATCATGATCACCTGCACGGCTAAAAAGGCTTTTAAGTCCCTCCAGATAAACACGTTGGGGGACAAATAGAACCTTTACGGGATCTTTCCTGACCTACCAGTTAAGACGGGTAAACATTATGTCCCTTCTGAAAAAAAATTTTTCCTTTTGAATGCCCAAACCCCTCAAAAACCGCTTAAAAATTAATCATTCACAATTTTAAGTATTTGTTTTACCAAAAAAACCAAAACTTTATAAAATATGGATAAAATTTTTAAACCACCCTTTCCGAAAATGTCGGGGCTAAAAACGCAATTTCTTACTAAACATTTTTCAAATAAAAAGAAAGCAAAAAACCACATCATTAAATTTTTTTTAAAATCTCATACGGGGAAAAAAAAATCCGCCCGAAATAACTTTTTTCCCTTTGGGGGGGGGGGGGTTTTTTAAAAAGTGCTTGGGTTCAATACGGGTAATACAAAAAGATCAGAAAATTTAAAACTTCAAAAAAATTCTCCCCAAAAGGGCAATTTTCCCTTTGGAAATTTATATAAGCAAACTGTAAATCATTAATATTCGGGGGGGACAAATTTTCTGGATTTCGGGGTTTTGAGCCCAATCCACGAAATTTAACCCCAAACGAACAAGTAAAATTCCCTTTCTTTTTAAATGTTAAAAAAATTTTAAAAAATCCCACGAATTCATACCCCCAAAAAAAAATTGCCGTTTTGCCCAAAAACCCAAAACGAAATTTCTTTGACCACAAATTTAAAGATTTTCACAGTATACAAACACGGGGTTATTTTTCCACCCATCAACAATCTTACATAACAAAAAAATTGAAAAAAATTCACCACAAATTTCCCCAAAAAAATTTTTTTTTTTCCCCTTTTCCATTGAAAACATCAGATGGGGTTTAAAAAAAAAGGGCCAAAACATGTGCTGAAAATAGAACCATCTCCAAAAAGGGAAAATTTTCGACGGGAAAAAAAAACCTTTTAACAGTTCCAAAATGAATCTAAATTTTCCCATTTTAAAATAAATTTGATCATTAAAAAGTAAAAATAATGTAAAAAATTTTAAAATTTTGCATAAAAGGGTAACTCAATCAGAAATTAAAAAAAAAAACCTAATACATTCTTTTACTAAAAATATCTCAAAACGAAGATTTTTTTCCCGTCACCTACAAAAGGGAAACCAAAGACACTTCAAAAGCCCTTACAAAACCCCAATCTTTGGGTATACTTTTTGATTAAATTTTTAAATTAAAGAGTCAAAAAACCCTTTCTCCCTTCCTGGAAAGGGTAGCTTGTGAAACACGCAGACAAATAAACCATTTTAAAAAAGTTTTTTTACCCCCGCCCACCCCCCACCCCTCCACCCCAACACATAGTGGGTTCCTAGACCTTCGAAATAGGGTTCTGCTTCTTCCGGGGCAGCATACAGGGCCCATCCACACAAATTTTTTCTAAAAACAAACCCTGCTGTACTATCCAAAAATGATGGATATTTTAAAAAAAATTTGGAAAACGTTGTCCCCCCTTTTTAAAAAAAAAATTACCTTTTTTAAAGAAATTAAAAAAAAACAATTGGGCACCCAGAAAACTGGGTTCAACCAAAGTTATGGTGAAATTTAGCCACGGGGGACATTTTTTGCAAAATGCATCAAAACAAAGATATAAAAACATTTCCCTTTTAAAAAATTTGGGATTTTTTAAAAAGGCCCCCTGAACTCCCCTTTAAGTTTTCCCCTTTTTAAATGAAAAAAGCCCCTTTTCCAAAATTTTCAAGTATATAAAAAGAAAACCTGACTAGTTGTGTAAAGTAATATACATTTTTTTAAATCCCTGTTAAATTTTTTCATTTGAAACAACCTTTTCTTCTAAAATTTTTTAATTTTTGTTTAAATTTTTTTTTTCTCAAAAATTTTAAGGCTAAAAAAGCCAAAAACAAAAAGGTAACCTGCCCCAAATCAAAAAAACAGATTTCTGCCACAAATAATGTCCGTAAATTATTGAAAAATTGAAACTTTTCCTCGGGCAGTGCAAAGAAAAAAACCCCATAATAGTTTTGCACTTTTACAAGGGGAAAATTTTAAAATTCCAGATTTTTTGTGAAAAATTTATTGATATTAATTGCACCCTGAATGAAACCTGCTATGATCTTGATATCCATGTAAAGAAGACAAAAAAGTGAGTTTTCTGAGCAAATAATAGACCACTTCTCGGAAAAAAGAAAATAAAAAGGGCCAAAAAAGAGTTTTAAAAACAGAACAGCATATTGACCTTTTCCGGTCCCTCAGGAAAACACCAACGGGAAAAATTCATTGATTTTTAAGAAAAACTTCGGGTTAATGAGTTCATGAAAGGGGTTAGGGTTTTTTTACGATGTCACAATAAATAAATTTTTAAAAAAACAAAACCAAAAAAACCAAAAAAGAGTGCTTTGGGTTATTTTTGGGATTTTGGTAAGGGCCCTTTTTACTTATAAAACAAATGACCAATTAGAAATGCAAAAAAAAAACCCCACAAATTTCAAATTTTAAAACAAAATTGCGAAAGTTAATACTTGAAAAACGAGGAGAAACAACATAAAGTTTGCCAGTTAATTTGAATCATAGACTCTTGGGAGCCCAAAAAAGGGAAAGGCACAAACCCACGTTCTGGAGAAGTACCTGCTGTGGTTTACCTGTGCTGCCTTAAGTGTGAGAGGTCCTGGGTTTGAATCCCATTCAGGGTTTAAATATTAGCAGCCTATATAAGCATGTGTATTTGCATGGTATCTGGATAGTTTCATTAATATTTCTAAACTTTTACCAAACAATATCTTCAACCAAGATCACGTCTGAAGTAAAAAGGAAACACCCATATAGAAAGTATCAAGTAAAATTTATGTCCTTTTCATTTTTTCTACCAAATTGAAAAAAATTTTACTTTTTCCTTTGTTTCACAAAAAGTTTCTTTTATACAAAAATTTCAAGCTTCCATAAATATACATTTTTTTTTAAAATGTTATAATGTTATAATGCTGTGGCCTTGACCTTTGGCCTAAAAATAACAGGGGTCATCTACTGAACACAGGCAATTATGCTATTATGTCTGTAGACAAATGCTTGCTTTCTTCAATTTTTCAGTCTCAAGATCATTGTGACCTTGACCTTTGACCTACTAGACAAAAACAGTAGTCATCATTGCTCTTTGAAGTTTGATGACAGTTTTGTGACAAAACCTTTTTCAGCCCCTAAAAGGCACTGTGCCCCTTTACGTTTGAGCTACTGACCCCCAAAACCCCAACAGGGGTTATCATTTGCCTTCCACGGGAAAAATCGAAATTTAAGTTTGAACTTTGCAGGGAAAGCATTCTCTTCATTGGGTGGAAAACCCAAAAATTAAAGCCTTGTCAGGGGAAAACCCAAACAATTTGGTTTTTGGTACCACATGGATCCAGCCCCACCTGCGAAACCACCAGTCTTTTCCGGATCCATGCTGTTCTTTTTTAAAAAAGCCAATGGGTTTGGAAAAAACTGTTAGGGGAACAGCATGGATCCCTGCCAGACTGCATGGTTGCGAAGGCTGGTCAAGACCCCAACCCTGGTCGCAAACCCACTATTTGATTTTCCATGGCATGGCTAAAAAGAAGACGGGCCCGGGCTGCAATTGACAAATCCCCTAAACCTCCTCTTCCCAAGAATCAGAGAAACATAATATTGAAAACATATACAAAAGTGGCAACAATTTGGAGACACAGAACTTTCCCTTCTTCTGATGCTAAATGAAGCAAGACACAATATGGGACCTGTGAACAAAATTTATAAAATGCAACTTCTACTAAGTATAATTACAAAAGCATTAACAAAATGGTCCAAATGCAGATCACGCAAAAAGGAAAAAACCAAACAGGGAAATAAACAAAGGGAAGAAACCCACAAAAGAACTGAGAGATAAAAAAATTTTTCAATCAAGAAAATTAGAAGATCAATAAATGGGGGCTTTCTAAAGGAAAAATAAAGGGAAACAACCAAAAACAATCAATTCTAAGGGCAATAAAATACCTAACTCCGTCTATCTACTGTGACCTCTTTATAACTTCCTTGTGGAGAACAGACAAACTAGATTACAATGAAAATATTTAACAAGAGCTGTCCCCATAGTTGACACATGCCCCCCATGGCATTTGGGAAAAATGAATAGCTATGGCCGATTTTTTTTAAATTTTGGGACCTTTAACCACTAAAGGCGGTCTTCCCGGCCCCGGGACACCCCAACTTTCCATGTGTAGTTATTTTTAAAATTTTTTGCAGAAATGACAAAGATATGGCCGGGGAACCCCCCATCAATGCATTTTCCCTGAAAAATGACCTTAAACGCTAATTTGGGGCCCTTGACCTTTGAGCTAGGGACCTGGGTCTTGCGCGCAACACTCGTTTTTACTGTGGAACACATTAAATGCCAATTTATTTTGAAAATCCACCCAAACGATGACAAAGATAGGAACCCGGAAAAACCCCCAACAATGCACACCCCAAAAAACGTCTAAGTTTGACCTTGCCCCTTTTGAGCAAAACGGACCGGGGTTTGCACCCCGAAAACTTCGTTTTAAACTGGGGTAAACTTTAAAGCTAAGTTTTTTGGGAAAAATCCATCCTTTCAAATGCCCAAAGATATGGACCGGACACGCCCATAAATGCAAAAATCCTTAATGTCTAAGTTGACCTTGCCCTTTGGGGACTAGGGCCCCGGGCCCGGGACACGAAAAATGCGGACAGACTGACAGACCGCCCAGACTGACAGATTTAAGACCGACAGACGACGAACGGTTTCAAAAATAAAATGCCCCTTCGGGGGCAAAAAAAATTTATGATATAATATCCCCCTAAGCATCATTTGAGGCAAAAGGGCCCATATTTAGAATTAATATGGTAAGGGATCCCTTTTAACATTTAACCCCCTGCGTTATACTGGTCAAACTGCCCTACTACCCCAGATCTTTTACCAGTTAGTCATTTTTTAAAGCTTTTTAACAAGTACACCCTTTGTTTGAAGAGGATGTGAAAAGGGCTAAAATTTGCCAAAAAAAAACAAAAAAAAAAAATTTTTTTTTTTTTTTTTTTTAAAATTTTTTTCTGTAAATTCCCCCCCAAACTGTTTAAAGAGTTCTCTTTTAATTTTTCCCATTTTTCCCTTGATTCTGTCCCCACCCTCATTAAATGTTCTCTGCAAGTAAAAGACAATTTCCCCCAGCATGAGTGAACATAACTTCAATTGGGGCAAATAACTTCAGATTTAGGCAAATGACTTCAGACAATTTTTCGGCAGTGTTACTGTTACTGAAAGAATGGGGTTTCTAAAAAATTACAATAAATTTTAGTAAAATTTGAAAAAAAAAAATACATTTGATAAAAATTTTTCTAAATCGAAGTAAAACCAAAAAATTTTAAGATCCCTTTAGTGAGTTTTTCGGCATAAGGGTTAATATACTGAAAAATTCACTTTTTCACATTATTCCCTTTATTTACTTAAAATGCATTTTCTAAATTTTGGGTTAAACCTGGGGGTTGGTCACTTTAAGTGCTTTTTTGAAATTGCTTAAAAAAAAGAAACCCTCAGTCCCCCTGTAATTTTTAAATAAAAACAAAATAAAAAAATCAAAAAGGTGCAGTTATAACTAAAAATTTTTAAAATCTCAACTAAAGATTTATAAATGAATTAAAAAAATTAAAAATAACCCCAAAATTGTAAATTTGCCTTCCATGAAATGAAAAAAGGTTACGAAAAATGAAAAATTTAACCATCGCCCATTAAATAAGAAACACTCGTTTTTAACAAATAAAAATAAAACCCCAAATTTAATAAAAATAAGCCGGGCCCATAAAAAACCACAAAGGGGGAGGCTTTGGGACCGCAGGATAAAGAAAAACCTGGCGCAAAGATTTGGGGAACAGTTTTGGTCGGGTTTCACGCTGTTCGCTTTCAAAGCCTTTTGGGCAAGTAGAAAAACCCATTGGGCGAACATTATGGCCCCCGGGACCAAAATCCCAGGATGCCAGGCTGGCTGGGACCCAAAGCGGTCGTAAACCCAACAAAGTTGTTTTTCCCCATGGCGGGCCCCATATCGTTTTTTAAATTTTTTTTATTAAAAAGGAACAATTACTTCAAAATTTCTTGGAATAAAAAGAAAAATTTTTCCCAAACCTCGCTCCATCAATACCTTTGATTGTAATGACAATTTAAATTGCAAGGTAAAAGAGACCCAACTTCTATGCGTACACTATTTTCAAAAAACCGGGCATGAAAAATAGCTAATTTTTTGGTGAAAAAAAAAATTTTTATGGAGATAAAAAGACCAAAGATACATGGAAATTTTTGGGCAAAAAAAGGGGTTTTCAGGTAGTTTCAGTTTAAAAAATTTGGGGGAAAAAATAAAGCCCTTAAAACCGGGGTTTATCTTCATGTTTTTTAATTACCTACCGTCCCAAGTTTTTTGATCCCAGCCCCCCCCTCCCAAATAAACCCAACTATTTGGGTTTACGGTGCCCAAGGGAACCTTTGAAAAAATAATCCCTGTTTCCCAAAAATTACATAACTTTTTTGGGTCACTGTGACCGGGATCTTTGACAAAACGGGAAACCCCTCCTTAACATACACAACAAGGGGGTCACTGTGCCCCTTGCCCCTTGACATGGGGGAAAACTCCCTCACAAAAAAAAACACAACAACGGGGCCTATGACCTTGCCCTTTTGACATAGGGAAACCCCCCCTCCCAAAAATACACAACTTTTTTGGTCGTTTGCCCTTGCCCTTTTGGGGACATATTAAAACCCCCCTTTCCCAAAAATAGGACCGAGCTGCAAAGGGCCCAAAAGGAAAAAAGGAAACCCCTGCCCGCAATGGGGACTAAAAGGTTCTTTTTAAAGGCCCTGCCCAAGGGGGCAGGCTTGTTACTGAAAGAAGACCGGTTTTGGTGACGTCACTAGTTAAATAATGGTTATCGATTCCCCCCCTATCTGCCTGGGCCGGCTTTAAAAAAGGGAGCCCCGGGGCCAAGCGGGGAAATTATACCCCGAAGGGCTTACCCCAAAAAGGGATGGAAAAAATTTTAAGAACTTGACTGTTGAACCCCCAAAGGACGGGAAACAAAAAAAAGGAAAACCCTTTCAAAAAAAATCTAAGTCCAAAAAAAAAAAATTCCCAAAG
This sequence comes from Mercenaria mercenaria, assembly GCF_021730395.1. Lineage (NCBI taxonomy): Eukaryota > Metazoa > Mollusca > Bivalvia > Venerida > Veneridae > Mercenaria > Mercenaria mercenaria. The sequence continues at coordinate 6,686,876 of NC_069377.1, read as the reverse complement.
CCCTAAAAAAAAAACCCTTTATCGGGTACAGGTATTAAAAAAACACCTTAAAATTTTGGGGGGGTACCATCCATTTGTACCACAAAAATGGCTGGGTTTTTTTCCAAACGGCCAATAAAAAAAAAAATTTTTTAAAAATTTAATTTTTTTTAAAAGAAAACATAAAAGGGGAAGTTTAAATTCATAAAAAAAATTTTTTTTAAAAGTACAAAAAAAAGATCTAAAAAATTAAAAACAAGAGCACGGGAATTTTGCCCAGGGGCAATATACAAAAAGCAAAGTCATATATGACCTTTGACCCTTAAGTGTGACCTTGCCCTTTGAAGCGATCTTTGGGAAACAGGCCTCTGAAACATCGTTTGCAATGGGTGAATTTTTCCCGGGCCCAAGTTTTTTTTTTTGAAATTTTTCCGGGCGGGTTTAAAGGGGTTACAGAGCGGACCCCAAACCAAACTAAATATACTTTTGGGACCCCAAAGGGTGTGACCTTTACCTTTAAAATAAAAGTCATCCTAACATGCGCCTGCATGCCCAACCCTTGGTTGTGGTGAACTTTTGGGTTTTCAAGTTTTTTTTGAAATCCTTTTCAAGGGTTTTAAAAGGGGTTTACAGAGCGACACAAAACCCAACCTTTTGACCTTTGATTTCCAAGTGTGACCTTGCCCTTAAAGCGAGAAAACCGGGAACATCCGCTCTCCCACGTCGCCCTGGGGTGGTGAATATTTGTGTCTTTTTCCTTTAAAACCCTTTCCCAAGGGGGGTTCAAGATTTTACAGAGGGGAAACACAAATTGCTAACGGACAGAGGGACAGATGGACACCAGCCCCAAAGGGGGCGTACAAAATGGGAAATTGCCCTTTTGAAAAACCCAAAAACCCCCTCCCAAAAATACACAACTTTTTGGGGTAAATTTTTCCCTTTGGGACCTTTGACATTACTGAAACCCCTCCCAAACATAAACACATAGTAACTTGCAAAAAATTGTAAAGCCTTCTCAACTTTTGGGTAAATGGGGGCCTTGACCTTTGACTAAAAAAAGTGAAAGGGGTATTGCAGTGGAAAATACAGAAGTCCTTACCAAAACCTTAAACCTTTAACCAAAAAAGGAAGGGCATAGTACAAGTGCTTTACCCAAAGGGCCCCATCATGTGGAATGTTTGTGTGTTACAGCACTAGGATAATCCATCAATGCATATACCGGTAGAAGTCATTGAGCAGAAACAATTTTACTTCATTGCACATGCATAATCTACATATTACCCTCTATTCACATACCAGGGTTTTAAAAAAAACCTAGCTTTGATACTTTTTGAGTTTCTTGCGTTTCCCGAAATTGCATACGGGGTTTTCCCCCTTTCAGGTTTTTTGGGGAATTTTTTTTGTTTTTTTCTTTTTTTAGCTTTAAAAATGGGGAAATGCCCCTAAAAACCCTTTTTTCCCAAAAAATGAACCAAATTAAAATTTTTTTCTGTTCCTGTACGTTAGAAAATTTCCCCTAAACCCTGAATGTTTCCCCCAGAGAGGGGGATTCCCTTTGTCCCCCCCTAGTAAAAATTAAAAATTTATAAAACAAGATATCTATTTTTTTACTTTCCCCCCCAATTACACAAATTTAGGGTAAAAAAAAAAACCGTTTGAAACCCCCAAATCCCAAAACCCTTTTTAAAACCCCAACCAAAAAAATTTTTGGATTTAAAACAAAAATGGTTTTGATTCCCCTTTTTAAAAACCCGCTCCATATGATTTTGGAAACTTACCCTTTTGGAAAAAAAAAAGCCTTTTAACAAGTCGATAATAAAAAAGAAATACCTGTTTAAATATTTTTTAGTGCAGATATTCTTGTAACACAATAAAAGCACTTTTTCAGGGCTTAGACGAACTGGTCCCACTGTAAAAGAAATAAAGGGAGATAGACCAGTTTTCGCTCTAAGCCCCGTTTTGGAAAACAAACAGTAGGAAATTTAATTTAAAAGGGGGGCCCCAATTTAAAATTTTATCCATTTCCTACATTCCCCAGAGACTTTTAAAGTAAAATTTTCGTAATGTAAAATAAAATTTTTTTTTTTAAATCATGTTTTACCAAAAAGACAGCACAAACCCAAAAACAGTTTCCAATGGGGACAATGCCCCCGCACACCTTGGGCCTTTGAAACCCGGGGAAACCCTTTTACCGGGTGACCCCCAAAGGCAATAGGGGTCTTTACCCAAAAGGGGACAAAAAGCTGTAAATTTGAAGGGCCCGGGGGCCCGGAGGTTTTACGAGAAAAATGCCTTCATGCAAAACGTTAAAAAATTGGCCCCTTTTGCCCGAAACCCTTTTAAACCGGACCCCAAAGTCAGTAGGGGGGCGTGTACTCGTGATACTATCACATTGAGTTTAAGGGCCTGGGGGCAAATGGTTTGCGAGTAAAGGGGCCTTTATGCAAAAAGTTTTAAAGTTGGGGCCCCCCGGACCTTTACCCCTTTTAAAAGGTTACCCCAAAGCGTAGAGGTTCCCTGTTTCTCAAAGATACTATCCGCAATTTTTGTTTGAAAAGGGCCTTGGGGGCAGTGGTTCGCAGTAAAGTGCCCTTCCCTGCAAAAAGTTAACGTTGTTCCAACGAACGAAAGAAAAGAACGAAAAGGGCAGTTGGGAAAAAAAATAAAGGCCCCCTTCCCGGGGGGAAAAAAAACCCCACCTTCTTAATTGTGCAAGAATATAAAGCCATTTTTTTACTGAAAAAGCAACAAAAAATTTAAAAATTTTCCTCCGATGTCCCGGACAAAATGTTTTTTCTAAAACATAGGCATAAAATATAAAACAAAAAAATAGAAAATTTCTTTTTAAGAAACAACATCAAAATTTTGAGAGTAAAGTCCAATGCATGGAAAATATCAATTAGGACACGCAAAAAAGATGCCCTACGGCGTCTTAAAAATTTTATTTCACATGTTTCTGTTATAGGGCTTTTTGAGAGTAAATCAAATACCCTGTTCTTTCAATCGGGTTTTGCAAGTGTAAAGTGTTTTTTTGTAATTCCCAAAACATTCTTACTATCTACTTCAAGGTATAAGGGAAGGCAAGTGTACCTGAAAAACCATGGGACATATCAAAAAATTTTGGTAGGCACGCGCACCAAGCCCGTCGCAGGAAATTTTTAAAAGTAAAACCCAGAAAATGTTTCTTAAAATTTACAGGACAAGAAAAGCAAAAGGGACAAGTAAAATCCGAATCCAGGAAAAACTGAAAGTATAAACAAATAAAATTTGTACTTAAATTCACCAAAAACATTCTTAAAGGGGAAAAAATAGAGCACCTGTACTTTCAGTCAACCGGGGAAAATTTTAAAAATAATTTTTAAGGGAACCCTGTGAAATTAAAATTTACAGGGCAAAAAAACTAGAGCACATGTACTTTCAGTCAAGGAAATTCTAAAAGTAAATCTTAAAAATTTATTTAAAAAAAAGGAAAATTCTTAAGAAAAGCTAGAGGGAAAACCCGTAAAAGCAGTCACAGGAAAATTTTAAAAGTAAAATCTAGTACATGTGTAATTTTAAAATTTAAAAGGACCCAAAAAAAGCAAAAGCACATTTTTCCCCAGTACCAGAAATTCTAAAGGTTAAAAATTTTAGTTAAATTGGTTTTACTTAAAAATTTTAAAGAGGAATTCCTAAGGAAAAGGGAAAGAAGCAAAAGTAATTGAATCACCCAGGAAATTTTTAAAAGTAAAAACTAAACAAAGTGTACTTTAATTCACAGGGCAAGAAAAGCTAAAAGCACCTGTACTTGCAGTCCCCAAGGGAAAAAATAAAAAGTATATCTAAACATGTGAAAATTAAAAAAACACAGGAACAAGAAAAGCTAAAAGCACCTGTAAATTGCAGTCACAGGAAAAACCAAAAAAAATATTTTAGAACAAATTTTACCCTTTAAAAAAACCCGGACCCAAAAAAAGCTAAGAGCACCCGTTTTTCAGGCACAGGAAAATTTTAAAATATAAACTAAACAAGGGGTACCAAAAATTCACAGGAAAAAGAAAACTAAAAGCACCTGTACCCTTTCGTCCCAGTAAAATTCTAAAAGTAAACTTATTTCATGTGTACTTAAATTCACAGGACAAAAAAAGCCAAAAGCCAACATTTACTTGGCAGTTTACAAAGGGAAAACCCAAAATAAAATCTTTTACATGTGTACTTAAATTACAGGAAAAAGAAAAACTAGAGCACATGTACTCGCAGTACCAGAAATTCAAAAGTATATCTAGGGACATTGTACTTTAAAATTCCCCAGGACAAGAAAAACTAAGCACATTTACTCCCCAGTACCAGGAAAAATTTTAAAAGTTTATCTAACATGTGTACTTTTAAAATTTACCCGGACAAAAAAAGCTAGAGCACATGTACCGAAATAAACCAAAAAATTCTAAAAGTAATCTAGAAAAATGGGGTTTTCTTAAAAATTTCCAGGGCAAGAAAAGCTAAGCACATGTACTTGCATCACAGGGAAATTTTTAAAAGAAAATCTAAACATGTGAAATTTTAAAAATTTACAGGGCATTCAAAAGAAAAACTAGACACCTGGGACTTGCAGTCACAGGAAATTCAAAAGTATATCTAGAACATATGTACTTGAAAACACAGGAAATTTTAAAAGAAAAACAAAAGCACCTGTACTTTTTCAAAACACAGGGAAAATCAAAAGTATATCAAATACATGTTACTTAAATTCACAGGACATTCTAAAGGAAAAGCAGAGCACCCCGTACTCACAGAACCAAAGGGAAAATTCCAAAAATATATCTATTTCATGTGTCCCTTAAAAATTTACAAAGGGCCCTTTTTAAGGAAAACCCAAGGGGCCCCGCTTGCAGTCACAGGGAAAAACTAAAAAGTATATCTAGAACAGGGGTAAATTGAATTCACAGGGGCATTTTAAAAGAAAAGCTAAGGGACCGTAAATTTCATCACAAAGGGAAATTTTAAAAAATTTTAAACTAGTACAATTTTGGTTTCTTGAATTCACCCCGGGGCAAGAAAAGCTAAGCAAACCCGTACTTGAGTCACAGGAAAAATTTTAAAAAATATAAACAAAACATGTGGTACTTTTAAAATTCAAACAAGGACCAAAAAAAAAAGGGGTAGGAAAAAAACACAAGTAACTTGGGAGGGCCCCAGGAAAATTTTAAAAATTTTATCAGAACCCTTTGTACTTTAAAATTTACAGGACAAATTTTAAAAAAAAAAAGCTAGAGCACCTGTACTTTCATCACAAAGGGAAAATTCCCAAAAAATATATCTTTGTACATTTTACTAAATTCACAGGGCAAGAAAAGCTAGGCACCCGGGAATTGCAGCCCCAGGAATTTTTAAAAGTATATCTAGTACATGTGTACTTAATTCCCCAGGACAAAAGAAAAGCAGGGGCACAGTAAACTTTCATCCCATAAAAAAATAAAAAATTAAAACTAGAACATGTGTACGTTAAAAAAATTTACAGGGGCCAAAAAAAAGCTGAACACCTGTACTTTTCAGTTCACAGGGAAAAATTTTAAAATATAAACTAGTACATGTGTAAATTAAATTTACAGGACAAGAAAAGCTGAGCAAAGTACTTGCAAATCCCCAGGGAAATTTTAAAAGTATATCTAGTACATGTGTACTTAAATTCACAGGACATTCTAAAAGAAAAGCTAGAGCACCTGTACTTGCAGTCACAGGAAATTCTAAAAGTATATCTAGTACATGTGTACTTAAATTCACAGGACAAGAAAAGCTAGAGCACATGTACTTGCAGTCACAGGAAATTCTAAAAGTATAACAAAAACATTTTAATTAAATTCACAGGAAAATTCAAAAGAAAAAACTAGAGCACCTGTAAATTGGGAGTCAAAAGGAAATTTTTAAAAGTAAACTTTAAAAATGTTCTTTAAAATTTAAAAGGACATTCTAAAAGAAAAAACAAAGCACCTGTTTCTCGCAGTACCAAAAGGGAAAATTTTAAAAGAAAAGGAAGAACGCCCCGACCCTCACGCAACAACACCCCAAAAAATTTTTTTAAAATTTTTCAAAAAATATATTTATTTTAAAAAAATTTAAAAAATTTTTTAAAAACTTACGGGTTTTCAAATTTTTTTATTTCCCTATTTTTTTTGAAAAAAAAACCGTTTTTAAAAACATTTGAATTTTTAAAAGCGGCGGAAAAGTGCTCCAAACTTTTAAAAAAACACGTAAGTTTTTCGTTCATAATTAATCCATTTTTTAACAAAAAAATATTTTTAAAAATTATCAAAAAAATTGGGTTTGTTTTATATTCTTTCCCTTTAATTTAAAAAAAATTTCTGATTTTCATTTTGTTTTAAAAAAATTTTAAGCCCTTTTGGGAAAAAAATCACTTTTAAAAAGAAAAACAAAGGACGCTCGGCGGGTGCCCCCCCCGAAATTTTCTTTTCAAATTTAAAAAAAGAAATTTCAACAATTTGTATACAAACACGAAACTCTCCTATATCTAACCCTGGGTACTTAAATTTCACAGGGCATTCTAAAGGAAAAAACTGGGGTGCATGTGTATTTGAATCCCTGGGGAAATTTTTTAAAAATAAAATCTAGTGCCCAAATATGCTTAAATTCCCCGAAAACCAAAAAGAAAAATTTAGAGCAACTGCAGTCACAGGGTAATTTTAAAAAGGGATACCCCAGTGCAGGGACTTAAATTCACAGGACATTCTAAAAAGAAAAGCTAGAGCACAAAAACTTTTTCAGTACCGGAAATTCCCAAAAATAAATCTAGCATAAGTGCAAAACCACTTGCCCACTGGGAATGAAAACATAATATGCTCAAATTTTAACCGTGGTTTAAATTTAAATTCCCTAATTATAAATAAATTGACAAAACAAAAAATTTCCAAGTTTTTACTAACTTTGGTGAAGTCCCGGGGTTTTCCTTTCGAGAGTTATGCCCCAGATTTTTAATCAAAACTGGGTTTGCTGAACAAATGAGGTTAAAAAAAGAAAAGGTTCAACAATCAAAAAAACAACCCAAAAGCTGTCTCCCATAGGAGAACTGCCCCCGAAGGCACTTTGAATGAATAGTTAGGGTGATGTTAGAGTTTTTGGGACCTTGGGCCTACAGACCTGGGTCTTGCGCGCGACACGTCGTCTTAAAAATGTGCCACACATTCATGCATATTTAATTTTTAAAAAACCAGCAAGAAAAGACAAAGATAAGGCCGACACGCCCATCATTGCACTAACCCTGAAAAAAATGACCTTTAAAAGTCTAAATGTGAAACCTTTAAATTTGGGGGAGGACCTGGGGCTTGGGGGCGACACTCGTCTTAAATGTGGTACAAAAATTTATGCCCCAAAAATTTTAAAAACCATGCATGAAAAGACCAAAAAATAGGACCGGACACGCCCATCAATGCACTATCATGAAATATTAAACCCTTTTAAAGTCTAAGGGTGACCTGAAACCTTGGGGCTACGGAAAAATGGTCTTGCCGCCCACACGTCGCTTACTGTGCCCCACATTTAAACATAGTTACTTGAAAAACCATCCATGGATGACAAGAAAATGGACCGGAAAAGCCCAAAAAGCACCCCAGAAAAATGACCTTTTTTGTCTAAGTGTGACCTTGACCTTTTAGCTACAGACCTTTGGGCTTTCGCCCCGACACGTCGTCTTAAATGGGTAACACACATGCCAATTAAATTTGAAAATCCATCCCCTGGTTGACAATTGATAAGGGAAACCCACACGAAACGGTTAAAAAACTATATTGGGCCCCCTTCGGGGGGATAAAGACAGCAACACTTAATTTTGGTGGCAAAAACTAAAATCAAAGACATTTCCCAAAAAGGGTTTAAAAATTTCAAAACCAAAAACAACAGCTGCTAAATGTGTACTTACAGGTTTTTTTAAAAAACAGGGTTCTTTAAACAATTTAAACATTTTTAAGAACCAACAACAACAGGTTTTAAATGTGTACCCTTTTTAAAGTCCCAAGACATTCCTATAGATTAAAAATTTTAAGAACCCCAACCCAAAAACGGCGTCAAAATTTTGTACTAACAGTCAAAAACATTCCCAATGAAAAAAACATTTCAAGAAAACCCAAAAACAACACTGTCTAAATGTGTACTTTCAAATCACAAAACAATTTCCCATCGAAAAACATTTTTAAGAACCCAAAAACAACAGCTATCAAAAGTGGGACTTAAAAAAGGGCGCGAGACATTCCAAAAATTAAAAATTTTCAAGAAACCCAAAGGGCAACGGCTGTCTAAATGTGTACTTAAGTCACGAGACATTCCCTATAAAAAACAATTTTAAGAACCAACCCACAACGGCGTCTAAAAAGTGTATTTACAAATCATGGACATTCCTTTTAGATAAGCTTTTTAAAAAACCCAAAAAACGGCTTTCAAAAAGTGTAAATTTCAGTCACGAGACCCCTATAGATAACCCTTTTAAGAACCAACGACCCAAAAGCCCGGGCTAAATGTTAAATTACATCACGAGACATTCCCAAAGGCGGGGAAACCATTTCTTTTAAGCGACAATTTCGGGGAGCGATTTCGTTCGTCTAAACCAAACATTTTTTTATCCCTTTTAAAAACGATACTCAAACTTCTTTTGAAAAATGCGGGGCCCAAAAAACCCCGCACAAAAAAATTGAGTAATACAAAATAATTGCACAATAAAACCTATGTGTTTTGGCCCTAAAATTTAAAAAAATTTTTTGGGTTTGGGGAGTGCCCGACCCAGATTTTTAGGAGGGGGTGGTAGGTGGGAATTTTTTTTTTTTTTTTTTTTTTTTGTAAAGTCAATGTACACAAATTTTTTTCAGCAGACTTTTAAACAAAACCCTGAATTTCAGAGAGTAAAAAATAAACATGGCAGACAAATTCTACAAAGGAATTTCACAGAGCCCCAAACCTTGGGATGGAGAAAATTTATTAAAAACCCGATCTTTCTTTTTTTAATAATTTTAAACAAAACTGAAATGAATGAAGAACTTTTTGGGTATAGACCCAAGGAAAGCCCAACCCAATTGAAAAAGGACACTCTGAACCCTTTATTCCTTAAAAAACCTTTACAGGACAGTTTTTCTGACTTCATGCAGAGGGTGTCCCCGACCCTTAGTGTATAAAAAAATGGCCCTTTTTTTCGCCCTTTTGGTCTAAATTTTGAGTACTCAAATGTCAGCAAAACGGATACAGAAAAAAACAAAGGTTTTTAAAAAGACCCCACTTTGGCCTAACTTTTCCAAAACCCGTTTTTTGGGGGGATGGGGGTGCGGGGAAAGGTAGGGAAAGAAAAAAATTTTTTTTGCCATCCCCCCCGGAAATGGGTTTAAAAAAATTAATGAAATTGGGCCTCGTTACCCTCTTTACAGGAATAAAATACCGGGCCCCATTAAAAGTTTTTTGACAGACGAATTTTGGCCTCTATTACTTCTTTTGACATAAAAAGAAAAGGCGGCCCCATTCCCAAATTTTATTAATGAAAAATGGCATTTTTTTTCCCCTTTTTTGTTGAAAAGAAATGAAATGGGCCCTTTTGTTTTTCATCTTTGGAGGAATAAAAATTAATATGGCATCTGATAAAATCTTTTGATAGGGAAAAAAATGATGGGCCCGTGTTTTATCTTTGTTAGGAAAAAAATTGGGGAACTGTTACTTTTTTTTTCTAAAATTTCTTTCCCACTGATATTATTTATCTGGACACAGGAATGTTTGTGGGAAATGATTTAAACCACAAATTCCCCCTCCAAAATTTGGCGGTAAGGGGTTTTAGAAGATCCCAATTCCAGAAAAAATTTTTTAAATAAAGGGTTGAAAATGGTGGGGGTTTTGATAAAAGTTCCCAAATTTTTTTAACTAAAGGGAACTTCTCGGGGACTTGGGGGAAAAAAAAAAAAAGGGGGGGAGCAGCAATAGGCCCCCCCAACCCCTTTAACCCCCCAAAACCCCTTTTAAAACAGGGCTGTGTAGAAAGGGGAATTTTGACCAGCTGTGGGGGCCCTTTTCAAAGCTTAATTTTAAACCCATTTTAGGGGAAAAATTTTGGGGTTTAGAACTGAAAGGCTTCACTTTTAAACACAAGCTGAAGTAAAAGGGCCAAAATTAAAGATTTAGTTCCTTTAATTTAAAGGAAAAAAGAAAAGAAGTTCGCCCGCCCCTTAAATTGCAAAAACCATAAAAACATCTCAGTCCTTTTATAGGTAAACACAAATTTTACTTGAGAATTAGGGCAAATTACATCACACCCATCACCAAAATTTAGCTGTTTAAACTGCTTCCTTTTAACTTACATCAAAGGCCAAAAGGGGCCGGGTTCCCCTCCTTTTCCCTTTTAACTTTGCCGAAAGGCCAGGTATTTTTTTAAGATGTTTTTAAAGGGAATTTTGTCACCTAAATTTTCGGATAAAACTGGGGTTTAAAAAATTAAATCATGTTTGCAAGGAAAGGAAAATTAAAGGGTTTACAAAAAAAAAATTTGAGGTATTTGGGGGTTTTTTTACGTGTTCGAACAAGGTCTCAATTAATACATAAAAAAGTGAATGGTTTTTTAATTTAAGTTGCGGATTATTCTGGACATGATCAAAAATTTAATGTCTTTTTAAATTTTTAAACTTTTAAATTTGAAACTAATCAACCCGAAAATCAAAAAAATGTTTTAGACCCCTGCAAGTTGAAATACTCATTGGTCAGGTCCTGCATTGTGTCAAAACACATTGTTTAATTTAAAAAAATGAGTAGGGATTTAAAGGGGAACCGACACAGACAGGGCTAAACGGCCCAAACAATTTTTTTATTGGGGAAAAAAGTTTAACAAATATACATAGGTAACCAAATTCCCTGTGGGAAAAAACTAATTTTAAAAATGGCTGAGCGACAATCCATCGGGTCGGAACTTGTGAAAAATCCAAAAACGTGCGAAGACGGGAATATGGGCCGTACACTAAAAGTTGAATGATCTGCTGTATATCAAAATACGAAAAGGAAAAACCCCTGCTGAAAATGCTTTTTTCATCAAAAATATCCCAAACCCTTATAAAAAAAAATGCCCCCCCGAAATGCCTAAAAAATTTTTTTGGGTTTTGGGACATTTTGATGGGGCGGGCGAGCAAATGGCCCAAACAAAAAATTTTTAATTTGGCCTTACCACTTTTAAATTTTAAAAAAGAGGGCTTTAAAGGGGGCCCTAAGTTACTTTACCTTGACTTTTTTGACCTTTAATATACTGTGAAATCATTAACATTTTGGGGGACTAATTTCGTGGAAATTTTTTGGTTTAAATCAATCCACGGAAATTTTTAACCCCAAAAAAGAAGTAAAAAAATTCCCCATTCAAAATTAAACAAAAGTTGAAATCCACCCAATTTTTATTTCCCCCCAAATTGGGCCCTTTTGACCAAAACCACGAAATTTCATGCCCACCAAATTAAATGATTTTACAGTATGTAAGACACACTAAATAATGAATGGCAACAACTGTGTTTAGTATACACTAATGGCCCTAGTCGCCCCCTAAAAGAGGCCAAGTGCCACCATTAGACAAATTAAGAGAGGATCTTAGAACAATACCACAGACTATGATTAATGAAGATCCACGAAGCAGTTCATATTAAGAAGTAAATTAATGGGTTTTCTATCTTTAGCTCCAGCAACACCTAAAAGGGGCCAAGCAACTGGCATTCTGGAGAGGACCTTACAATAAGGCTACAAAGCAAGTTTTGAACCATTAAGCATTGCATGAGAAGAAGTTGTTTACTGGTATTTCTATTTTTAGCTCAAGTGGCCCTAAAAAGGGCCAATCACCCCCTTTAGGAAATATTGGGAGAGGACCTTATTATGATGCAACAGACCAAGTTTGCTGAAAATTGATCTAGAAGTTGATGAGAAGAAGTCACTGAAAAGTATTTCTACTTTTACATATAAATGTCCCCATTTGAACAAGTATAGGTGAGGACCAACTAATAATGCTACAAAACAAAATCTGATGAAGATCTGTGAAGTATTGTATGAGAAGCTGTTTGACAGTTTTTTTCTCTCTATTTTTAGGTCTAGCAGTCCTGAAGAGGCTACACCAACTGAACAAGAGCTCCTAGAACAAGAAATGCCCCCATTGATGCATTCAGTAATTGCACAAGAAACAAAAATTATTTGCTCAATGTAAACAAAAGTTCTACTGTTCTGGTTCAATGTGACCTTGACCTTTGACCTACTGACCTCAAAATCAACAGGGGTCATCTGCTGGTCATGATCAACCTCACTACTAAGTTTCGTGATACTAGGCTCAAGCGTTCTCAAGTTATTGTCAAGAAAGGGTTTAACTGTTCCGGGTCAATGTGACCTTGCCCTTTGGCCTACTGACCTCAAAATCTAAAGGGGTCATGTACTGGTCATGACCAATCTCCCTATCAAGTTTCGTGATCCTAGGCCCAAGTGCTCTCAAGCAATCGTTTGGAAACTGTTTAACTGTTCCCGGTCACTGTACCCTTGACCTTTGACCTACTGACCTCAAAATCAATAGGGGTCATCTGCTGGTCATGATTAACCTCTCTAACAACTTTCATGATCCTTGGCCCACATGTTCTTCAGTTATTGTCCAGAAACCATTTAACTGTTCCTGGCCAATGTGACCTTGAACTTTGACCTAATGACCTCACAATCAATAGCGGTCATCTGCTCCCTATCAATTTTCCTGATCCTAGGCCCAAGCGTTCTTGAAATATCGTCCGAAACTGCTTTACTGTTCCTGGTCACTGTGACCTTGACCTTTGACCTACTGATCTCAAAATCAATAGGCAGATGACCAACCTCCCTATTAACTTTCACGATCCTATGCCCAAGCATTCTTGACTCATCATCCGGAAACTGTTTTACTGTTCCCTGTCACTGTGACCTTGATCTTTGACCTACTGACCTCAATAGGGGTCATCTGCTCGCCATGAACAACCTCCCTATCAATTTTCATGAGCCTATGTCCAAGCGTTCTTGAGTTATCATCCGGAACCGTTTAACTGTTCAGGGTCATTGTTACCTTGACCTTTGATATACTGATCTCCAAATCAATAGGGGTCATCTGCTGGTGATGACCAACCTCCCTATCAACTTTCACGATCCTAGGCCCATGCGTTCTTGAGTTATCATTCGGAAACGGATTGGTCTACATACCGACCAACACAGACCGACCAACCAACAGACCGACCGACATCTGCAAAACAATATACCCCTCCTTCTTCGAAGGGGGGCATAATAAATTAGAGAAATGACCTAATAATGAAGCTACAGATCTATCATTTGACCTAGTGACAACTTCATTAACTGCTTTCATACTTTACTCATATTTTATACAGACAATCATTCTAACATGATTTCATAAAGACTAATTAGAAAATGTTGCTTCTCAAATGTTGACAAGGTTTTTCTATGCTCAAATCTAGTGATCTAGTTTTTGACCTCAGGAAACCCAGCTTCAAACTTCACATAGAATTCACCAAGATATTCTGACAAGTATCTAATGGCAAGGAAGACAAGAGATCACAGAGTGATCTTGGCGCCCACCAATGTGCCATTTTTGAGTGTTCCAAATTTCAAGACTTACGGACTGGCTCAAGGTCAAATTTCATTTCCGTACACAACACTGTGCATGTGGTCCAAATTCAAAAGCTGTAGCTTAGGAAATGTGAAAGTAGGTCACTAGATCAATTTCAAGGATGAAATGTGAAAGTAGGTCACTAGGTCAAAATCAAGGTCAAATTACACTTCAGAACACAAATTTATGCATGTGGTCCAAATTTAAAGCCTGTACCTTCAAAAATGTGAAAGTAGGTCACTAGGTCAATGTCAAGGTCAAAGTTTGTTCGGTACACAATCCTATGCATGTGGTCTAAATTTGAAGCCTGTAGCTACAGAAATGTGAAAGTAGGTCACTAGGTCAATCTTAAGGTCAAAGTTCATTTCGGTACACAAAACTATGCAATTGGTCCAAATTTGAAGGCTGTAGCTCGAGAAATGTGAAAATAGGTCACTAGGTCAAAATCAAGGTCAAATTTTATTTCGGAACACAGAACTATGCATGTGTTCCAAATTTGAAGCCTGTACCTTCAAAAATGTGAAAGTAGGTCACTAGGTCAATGTAAAGGTCAAAGTTTGTTTCGGTACACAAAACTATGCATGTGGTCCAAATTTGAAGGCTGTAGCTTGAGAAATGTGAAAGTAGGTCAGTAGGTCAAAATCAAGGTCAAATTCCATTTCTGAACACGAAACTATGCATGTGGTCCAAATTTGAAGCCTGTACCTTCAAAAATGTGAAAGTAGGTCACTAGGTCAATGTCAAGGTCAAAGTTTTTTTCAGTGCACAAAACTATGCATGTGGTCCAAATTTGAAGGCTGTAGCTACAGAAATGTGAAAGTAGGTCACTAGGTCAAAATCAAGGTCAACTCATGTCAAGGTTCATCTTCCCACTCAAAACCATACATGTGGTCCAAATGTGAATGTTGTAGGTTATTGACAAGAAGATTTTAAAATCTTTTCCCTATATAAGTCTATATGAACCATGTGACCCCCCAGGGCGGGGCCATATTTGACCCTAAGGGGATAATTTGAACAAACTTGGTAGAGAACCACTAGATGATGCTACATTACAAATGCCAAAGCCCTAGGCTTTGTGGTTTGGGCAAGAAAATTTTCAAAGTTTTTCCCTATATAAGTCTATGTAAACCATGTGACCCCCGGGGCGGGGCCATATTTGACCCCAGGGGGGTAATTTGAACAGTCTTAGTAGAAGACCACTAGATGATGTCACAAACAAAATATCAAAGCCCTAGGCCCTGTGGTTTTGAACAAGAGGTTTTTCAAAGTTTTTCCCTATATAAGTCTATATAAACCATGTGACCCCTGGGGCGGGGCCATATTAGACCCCAGGGAAATAATTTGAATCATCTTGGTAGAGGACCACTAGATGATGCTTCATACCAAATATCAAAGCTCTAGGCTCTGTGGTTTGGACAAGAAGATTTTCAAAGTTTTTCCCTATATAAATCTATGTAAATTATAGAAATAAACAAAGGGCCATAACTCACTAAAAAATTGTTGAACCAGTCTGAATTTCAGGGGGACACAACTAGGGTACCAATACATCATTCTGACAAAGTTTGGTCAAAATCCCCCTAGTAGTTTCTGAGGAGATGCGACAACGAGAAATTGTTAACGGACAGAAGGACTGACGGAAGGACGGACGGAAGGACGACGGACCACGGAAGCAGAGTGATTTGAATAGCCCACCATCTGATGATGGTGGGCTAAAAATGTGGTCCCTTTAGTGCTAACTAGGTTTTTTAACCCTTACCCTGCTATATTTCTATAATGGACTGGTCCATCTTTCAATTTGGACAGTACCACTTATTACTCAAAGGGGTTTTCACTGAAAATTTACTGACTGAATAGCGAACAGTGCAGACCATGATCAGACTGCACGGATGTGCAGGCTGATCTTGGTTTGCACTGGTCGCAAAGGCAGAATCATCTGCCGCCAGCAGGCTAAGGGTTAATGCCTTTGACCTGGTGACATAGTTTCTGACATCAGGTAACCCATTTTCTACCATGACATAGATTTCAAAATGTCAAAGAATCAGACCAAGTCTGATGAAGATCAAGCTAAAAAGATGGCATCCGATGTGTTAAAAAGGTTTTTCTATGACCTTTTTAATGATCTCAGATAACCCATTTAAAACTGACACAGTGACTTAGTTTTTACTCTTCAAGCCAGAGCTAGATTTCTCTGAGACAAGCATTCTGACAAATTAATATGAAGATCAAGAAGAGAATATGGCAAGAAAACACAAAAGCTCACTTTGAAACAAATAAGTTTCTGTTAATTATAAAGACAAAAAAATGTTTTATTTCTGCATCTGCATGGCCAGTCAACTTTGCAGACACATTTTCATGCATAGCTCTAATTTGAAATATTAGTTTGACATGCCCCTGCATGATAAACTCATAAAGCCTAAAAACACTGTATCCAATGATTATAGCCCCGAAGGCAAACTGCGAAATGACTAAAACTTTATAAGGACATTAAGCCAAAGTAACTGCAATACATTCATGACACTATCAGAGGTGGTTTGTAATTAAAATTAATAGCCAGGGAAATCCTCTTGTAGGCCTATACACAAAATGGTGGGGGGCGGGAACTGGAAACAAGATGGCCATGAAAGCCCTATATCGCACACTAGGGTATCACCGCTCAAACAGATATAGCATGAAACATTTCAAAATTTGCCAAATTACTTTGAAACCTACAAGAAGCAGAAGATTTAGAAGAGGATCACCCAAGGACCATCACTGTGACATTATTTTGAAATAAAATAAGCAGTTTCAGAAGATTTCTACATAGACATGAAGGGAAATCAAGCCTCATCTCCAGGCTGTCATGCTTTTTAATGCAACAGAATGATTTGTAGCAACATAGAAGTGTGTCATCTATCGAACAATGATGTAAAATTATTTTCTGTGAATATTTTTGATTACCATGGCAACAAGAATTCAAAATGTAAGACCCAAATTTGGAGGAATCTGAAAGGGGACCATGATCCTCTTGAATTTGGCTGAAATCAGATTGAGATTGGTGATTTAGGACATATTTCTTTAACACTTAGTCTGCTAAGTTTCTAAAATTTCTAAAATGGACTGGTCCATCGTTCAATTTTGGCATTCATATTTCAAAGGGGTGTTCACTGAAAATTTACTGACTAAATAGCGAACAGTGTAGACCATACAGAGAACATATAGAGAAGTTTAAAGAACAGAGTGGACAATGGACAGAGAATGATCACAATAACTCATCCAGAGAACTATTACATCCATTTGCAAGCAAAATATGAAGACGTCAGTAAAAATAGGCATTAAGTTAATTTGGAGGTGTGTTTGGGGAATGGGGTAGGGAGTGCAGGAAGTGGATGAGAAATACTGAGGCATAATATCAAGAACTTAACAGAAAGTAAAACTGGCCTAGGATTAAGTCCAAAATAAACAAGAGGGCCATGATGTTCCTATATCACTTACATTATTATTATTATTACCAGTTTAGTGCCTTTCTTGAACACTAAATATATACAGGGAGGTAATGTATATGTGGGAGTTGAGGTGGGGGGTGGAGGAGTGGGTAGCGGTAGGGTAAGACACTGGGGAAATGACGTGATATGACAATATCAAACACGAAGATTTTTTTAAGAATACATAAATAAGGGGCAAAGTGACCACATCTCCTAGTGGCAATGCTTTTTGATGAAACAGAATAATTTGTACAATCTTTGTAAAGGGCTATCCAATAAGGATGGATAGACAGATGGCTGGACAGATATCAACATTCCATAAAATGTCTGTTGTATTTTTAAAATGTGCATATGAAAATTAAAATAGCCTTTAAAAAGCAATGACTTACATTTTATATTTAAGAAATGATATATCTCATTTAGTGCTTTGTCCCTAAATAAAATCATTGTTTGGAGTTCAGATGCGTAGGTGATATAATAATACGCATCTGAATGACAAATAATGTTTTATTCAAGAGCAAATCACTAAATGAGATATATTACTTCTATTCTAACACGTTACCAACAATTTTAAAGTAGATCCTTGACGACATTCAGTAAATATTTGCCAGTTTTCTGTTGGTTTCTTTTCCAGTGTGCTGCTATGACGTTTGACGGTATGACGTAATAATTGTGACTTCAGAGAAATGAATTGTTGTATAATAACACAGTCATACTTTTCAGCCTTCTTTGTTCATAGGAAAATGAATCAAATTGTGTTAGAATTGGGGTTATCTAATTTGATTTGTTCAGTTGGTTCAATTACTCTGAAATCTTGTTAGATGTTTCAATTCAATTCAATATAAATGTAATGAAAATGAGTGATGGTAGCTTCAACAACTGCTTAAATACAAGAGATCACAGAGTGATCTTGGCGCCCACCAATGTGCCATTTTTGTGTGTTCCAAATTTCAAGACTTATTGACTAGCTCAAGGTCAAATTTCATTTCCGTACACAACACTGTGCATGTGGTCTAAATTCGAAAGCTGTAGCTTGAGAAATGTGAAAGTAGGTCACTAGATCAATTTCAAGGACAAAGTTCTTTGTACACAAAACTATGCATGTGCATCAAGTTTGAAGACAGTAATTTGAGAAATTTGAAAGTAGGTCACTAGGTCAATCTTAAGGTCAAAGATTATTTCGGTACACAAAACTATGCAAGCGGTCCAAATTTTAAGGCTGTAGCTTGAGAAATGTGAAAGTAGGTCACTAGGTCAAAATCAAGGTCAAATTTCACTTCAGAACACAAATCTATGCATGTGGTCCAAATTTGAAGCCTGTACCTTCAAAAATGTGAAAGTAGGTCACCAGGTCAATGTCAAGGTCAAAGTTTATTTCAGTGCACAAAACTATGCATGTGGTCCAAATTTGAAGGCTGTAGAGACAGAAATGTGAAAGTAGGTCACTAGGTCAAAATAAAGGTCAACTCATGTCAAGGTTCATCTTGCCACTCAAAACCATACATGTGGTCCAAATCTGAATGTTGTAGGTTATTGACAAGAAGTTTTTAAAAGCTTTTCCCTATATAAGTCTATATGAACCATGTGACCCCCAGGGCGGGGCCATATTTGACCCTAGGGGGATAATTTTAATAAACTTGGTAGAGAACCACTAGACGATGCTACATTACAAATATCAAAGCCCTAGGCTTTGTGGTTTGGACAAGAAGATTTTCAAAGTTTTTCCCTATATAAGTCTATATAAACCATGTGACCCCCGGGGCGGGGCCATATCAGACCCCAGGGAAATAATTTGAATCATCTTGGTAGAGGACCAGTATATGATGCTTCATACCAAATATCAAAGCCCTAGGCTCTGTGGTTTTGGGCAAGAAGATTTTCAAAGTTTTTCCCTATATAAATCTATGTAAATTATAGAAATAAACAAAGGGCCATAACTTACTAAACAACTGTTGAACCAGTCTGATTTTCAGGGGGACACAACTAGGGTACCGATACATCATTCTGACAAAGTCTGGTCAAAATCCCCCTGGTAGTTTCTGAGGAGATGCGATAACGAGAAACTGTTAACGGAAGGACGGACGGACGACAGACCACGGACGCAGAGTGATTTGAATAGCCCACCATCTGATGATGGTGGGCTAAAAATAGCTCTCACTTTTCTTAGAACTGTCAAGCTTGAAATCAAGTCAGTAGGGTGCTTACACCACTTCACTTCTATGTATGAAAAAGCACAACAACAAAGATTTCATGGGGTAAATCTTGTTTATACCTTGCATCCTTCACAAGACGTCACACCATAATGATACCCTGATGCTCTGTCACCACACACTTTACACGGGACAAATGGTTGCTTCGGACTATTGGAATCGGCAGGCTGTATACTACTCTCCTCTGAAAGCAGAAAAAAATAATCATGTACAATTTCAACATATTAATATGCTACAGTAACTGGTTTTCGCCTGAAAGCTGACCGAGGGATTGCCAGGGTAATTCTGATCTGAAAATAAAAGTTAGATATTGGTAAAAATGCAATAAGAGTGTAAATTTTCTGCATTATTTCATAACTTTCACAATAGTTTACTACCTTCTGCACAATATTTTTGGTTACTTATGAATATGTTGCAAATATCTTATGCAATATAAGTTTTTACCACATAAGTCGCATTCAGAGTACTCACTTTTTAATATGGATTTTTGACAGAAATTATTTTTTGCCTAAAATGTGTGGGTTATATAAATATATTCTATGCAAGTTTCATCAATGTTGCCTCTAATGTGTTCACAAACCTTGACAATTTTCATTGAACTATAAGTAAAGTGTCATTACTCTGCTTTTACTGGAGCAATCCTGACTGACCAAGATATTGTGGCTATATTATATTTTACAGTTTCATTAAAGTTGCTCAAAGTTTGTGTAACAATGTGAAATAAGGCACTTTTAACTAATTCTTCCAGAGCCATGACACTCATGAACTGATGAGCATTCATGAACTGTTCACGAACTGTTCATGAACATTCCTGAACCATTCTTGAACAATGCGATGAATGTTCCTCAAAAAGTTTGTGAACTGTTCACGAACCAAAAGTTCATGAATTGTTCATGAAACTGTTCATGAAACTGTTCCTGAAAAAGTTCACCAACTGCCTGTGAACTTAAAGTT